>NC_044362.1:31716534-32016534 GCF_007364275.1 Archocentrus centrarchus | reverse complement strand
GAATAATAATGTCACAATTTTAAGCAAGTAAATTTTAAGTAATTAAAAGCTGGCATTTTTGTTTTTGAGTCATGTTTGTGTGAATGGTGAATGTTAGTCTCCTTTTAGCTCCCATTTGGTCTCCACCAACTCCTGAGGAACACATCTTAATCTGTTTACTGTAATATCTGACTTCTACCTGGCCTGTCTGCTGTTCAGGGCTGAGTAGGTGCTGTTGGTAGATTTACAAGAGCTTATTTGGTAAAAACAGCTTCCAGCAACATCTGGAATAAGGTCATAAAGACAAGTCAGGCAGAGCCACACCAAACCAGTGAGATAGATGTAACTGTGATTGCTTCAATATGACATTTTTTTTGCTTCTTAGGTTTAAATACAGATATTAATACTACTTAGTTATCAACTTTAAAAAGTCCAGCACACCCACACAGGTGTTATGCATCATTGCAACTTACCGAACAGGATGTAAACAAACTTTGTGAAGAAAGAAAGAAGTTTTTTCTCTCTGTGTCATGGTCCGGGGTCCACAGGACCCCGTGTGTTTTTGTTTTGCTTCGTTTTGTCTGTTCTGTTTGGGATTTCTTTTGGTTGTGAGGTTTAATTATTTCTAGTCCCTGGTGTTCTCTCTATTGTGTCAGGTCTGCGTTTCTGTTCCATCGTGTTACTTCCTGTTTTATTTTGATAGTCATCCAGTTCTGGTCTCTTGTGTTTAGTTTTGCTTCCCCTGGTCTCGTCAGTGTTATCAGTGTCACCTGTGTTCCCACCTGTTTCCTCTTCCCTCATCAGGCCTCTTGTGTATTTAAGTCCAGTGTTTTCAGTGCCTGTTGTCGCGTCGTCGTCTATGTCTCCTGCTGTGTGTCCTGTTCTGCCTTCTTATTTTGCTCGGTGTTTTGCCACTAGCTCTGCCTAGTCCGGCCTTTTGTTGTGCACCTGATAATAAAGTTGAATTACCTTTTACCTGTGCCTGGCGTGTCCTGCATTGGGGTCCTCCTTCCTGCCTGCCACACAGACGATACATGACAGAACGACGCGACCAGAATGGACCCCGCGGATACGGAGGTGTACAGTGGCTCTCGCCTGGCTCTGGGGGGACCCGAATATTGGAAGGGTCCCCGACAACGCCGCTCACCTCTACAGCCTAAGCCGCAGGTTTATCATGGGGACGGACTGTTTTTGGCTCCAGCCGCTCCCGCACCTGCCTCTCCGCTCACTCGCCCCTCTTCCCTCTCGCAGTCAGAGCAACAACGGAGGAAGAGGAATTCTCGGCGGCAGCGGAGGGAGTTTTCTCCGGAGCCAAGTGGGATGACGCCAGAGGAAGCGTTTTCCCGGTACCTGGGATATAAAGGTCCCTGGCCACCCAGTTCACTCTCTTCACTGCCGCCTCAGCCTGTTCCGGAGGGCAGGCAGCTAGACTCCCAGCAGCGGTGGAGAGGATCCCCTCCGGCGCCGTGCGGTATAAAGCCGCGGATTTCATCGCCACCATCGCTGCCGCAGGTTTCCCCGCCGTCTGCGCCACCAGTATCTCAGCCCACCAACACAGTGAGTCAGTCTGTTTTGGGTTCAAAAGGAACTATTAAACCACAAACTGTTAGCAAGGCTCACATGGACAAACCTGAAACCATATCATACCGTGAAGCTATGGACTCAGCGGCTCTTGCCCTATTTGAGGAAAAGAAAACAATAATCATTCGGAGAGTGGACACTCTGTGTTTTGAACTATTGTCTGACCCGTGTGAGGAAGAACAGAAAGCCATTGCAGCCAAGCTTCAAGGGCTGGTTGATAACTCTCCTTGGCTTCTGGATTCCTTACACGGGTTAGTAAAGGACTTTCTGGTCACCACCCTTCGCCTTCAGCCGTCCACACCTGCAGCAGCAGAGCATCTGCCCCAGCTTCAGTCTCCGTCGCCTGCATCAGCAGAGCCCCCGCTGCCACAGCCTGCATCAGCAGAGCCCCCGCTGCCACAGCCTGCATCAGCAGAGCCCCCGCTGCCACAGCCTGCATCAGCAGAGCCCCCGCTGCCACAGCCTGCATCAGCAGAGCCCCCGCTGCCACAGCCACGCACCAAGCCGCCTGCAGCAGCAGGCCCCAAGCCACAGCCACGCACCAAGCCGCCTGCAGCAGCAGCTGCAGCTCTTCCTCTGTCTCAGTCAGCTGTAGCTTCAGCCTCCCTCCAGTCTCAGTCAGCTGTAGCTCCAGCCTCCCTCCAGTCTCAGTCAGCTGTAGCTCCAGCCTCTCTCCAGTCTCAGTCAGCTGTAGCTCCAGCCTCCCTCCAGTCTCAGTCAGCTGTAGCTCCAGCCTCCCTCCAGTCTCAGTCAGCTGTAGCTCCAGCCTCCCTCCAGTCTCAGTCAGCTGTAGCTCCAGCCTCTCTCCAGTCTCAGTCAGCTGTAGCTCCAGCCTCCCTCCAGTCTCAGTCAGCTGTAGCTCCAGCCTCCCTCCAGTCTCAGTCAGCTGTAGCTCCAGCCTCTCTCCAGTCTCAGTCAGCTGTAGCTCCAGCCTCCCTCCAGTCTCAGTCAGCTGTAGCTCCAGCCTCCCTCCAGTCTCAGTCAGCTGTAGCTCCAGCCTCCCTCCAGTCTCAGTCAGCTCTCGGTCCTCCAGCCTCCCTCCAGTCTCAGTCAGCTCTCGGTGCTCCAGCCTCCCTCCAGTCTCAGTCAGCTCTCGGTCCTCCAGCCTCCCTCCAGTCTCAGTCAGCTCTCGGTCCTCCAGCTCCCCTCCAGTCTCAGTCAGCTCCTGCTCCTGTAGCTCCCCTCCAGTCTCAGTCAGCTCTCGGTCCTCCAGCTCCCCTCCAGTCTCAGTCAGCTCTCGGTCCTCCAGCTCCCCTCCAGTCTCAGTCAGCTCTCGGTCCTCCAGCTCCCCTCCAGTCTCAGTCAGCTCTCGGTCCTCCAGCTCCCCTCCAGTCTCAGTCAGCTCCTGCTCCTGTAGCTCTGCCTCGCACTCAGTCAGCTCCTGCTCCTGTAGCTCTGCCTCGCACTCAGTCAGCTCCTGCTCCTGTAGCTCTGCCTCGCACTCAGTCAGCTCCTGCTCCAGTCGCTCTGCCTCGCACTCAGTCAGCTCCTGCTCCAGTCGCTCTGCCTCGCACTCAGTCAGCTTCTGCTCCAGTCGCTCTGCCTCGCACTCAGTCAGCTTCTGCTCCAGTCGCTCTGCCTCGCACTCAGTCAGCTTCTGCTCCAGTCGCTCTGCCTCGCACTCAGTCAGCTTCTGCTCCAGTCGCTCTGCCTCGCACTCAGTCAGCTCCTGCTCCAGTCGCTCTGCCTCGCACTCAGTTAGCTTCTGCTCCAGTCGCTCTGCCTCGCACTCAGTTAGCTTCCACGCAGTCAAAGTCCCCAGTGTCAGCACTACCAGGTACCTCACAGTTGTCAATGTTAGCTGTAGCAGTCTCCCCTCAGTCTTGGTCAGCTGCAACTACCCCTCAGCTTCTGCCAGCACCTCTGGTGTCAGCCTCAGTAGCTTCCCTGTCTCAGCCCCAGTCTCTCCCGTCAGCTGCTGTAGAGTCCCTAGTCTCCCAGTCAGAGTCCCAGTCAGCTCCCCTGTCACCATCAACCTCACCATCGGACTCACCCAAACAATGCCCTAAGCAGACCCAGCCGTCGGAGGGGACGACTGCGCGCCCTGCAGAGCAGCCCCAGCCTGCACATCCAGAGCCCACGCTGGAGGGTCCCGCTCAGTCCGGGCCTCCTGTCCTGTCCCGCGGCCGGCCTCCAGTCCTGTCTCTTCGCCGCCGCCGCCATTGGGAGCGCGGCCGGCCTCCAGTCCTGTCTCTTCGCCGCCGCCGCCGCTGGGAGCGCGGCCGGCCTCCAGTCCTGTCTCTTCGCCGCCGCCGCCGCTGGGAGCGCGGCCGGCCTCCAGTCCTGTCTCTTCGTCGCCGCCGCCGCTGGGAGCGCGGCCGGCCTCCAGTCCTGTCTCTTCGTCGCCGCCGCCGCTGGGAGCGCGGCCGGCCTCCAGTCCTGTCTCTTCGTCGCCGCCGCCGCTGGGAGCGCGGCCGGCCTCCAGTCCTGTCTCTTCGTCGCCGCCGCCGCTGGGAGCGCGGTCGGCCTCCAGTCCTGTCTCTTCGTCGCCGCCGCCGCTGGGAGCGCGGTCGGCCTCCAGTCCTGTCTCTTCGTCGCCGCCGCCGCTGGGAGCGCGGTCGGCCTCCAGTCCTGTCTCTTCGTCGCCGCCGCCGCTGGGAGCGCGGCCGGCCTCCTGTCTCGTCTCTTCGCCGCCCACCTGAGGTCATCCATCGTCGCCGTCGCTGGGAGCGTGGTCGGCCTCCTGAGGACCCTTCTTTTTCCTGGCCTGTGATTCCTGCCCCTTGGCCCGGGCGGCCCCCTGAACATTATGGACTGGTTTCTGGCCTTGTGCTGTTTTTTTGTTTGGGCCCTGTGTTTTTTGTTTCTGGTTCTTTGTGTTTTGTTGTTTTGGTTCCCTGGACTGCTTCGGCCATCTTTGTCCTCGTACCCTGAACTGTTTATTGGACTGTTTTTTTTTCTGGCTTGGTGGCGCCGATTTTTGGTTTGCCCTGTGTTTTTGTTTTGTTTTGGACCTTGTCACTTCCCTGGCAGACCCCCTGAACTGTTTTTGACTTCTGTTTTGTCCCCCGGGTTTGGTTTGTTTCGGTCCCTCCGTCCGGTTCCCCCTCCTCCCGCCCTGGTCTGGTTTGTTTTGTTTTTTTTTGTTTGTTTCGGTTGGGACGTCTGGGGCCGTCCCTTGAGGGGGGGGTACTGTCATGGTCCGGGGTCCACAGGACCCCGTGTGTTTTTGTTTTGCTTCGTTTTGTCTGTTCTGTTTGGGATTTCTTTTGGTTGTGAGGTTTAATTATTTCTAGTCCCTGGTGTTCTCTCTATTGTGTCAGGTCTGCGTTTCTGTTCCATCGTGTTACTTCCTGTTTTATTTTGATAGTCATCCAGTTCTGGTCTCTTGTGTTTAGTTTTGCTTCCCCTGGTCTCGTCAGTGTTATCAGTGTCACCTGTGTTCCCACCTGTTTCCTCTTCCCTCATCAGGCCTCTTGTGTATTTAAGTCCAGTGTTTTCAGTGCCTGTTGTCGCGTCGTCGTCTATGTCTCCTGCTGTGTGTCCTGTTCTGCCTTCTTATTTTGCTCGGTGTTTTGCCACTAGCTCTGCCTAGTCCGGCCTTTTGTTGTGCACCTGATAATAAAGTTGAATTACCTTTTACCTGTGCCTGGCGTGTCCTGCATTGGGGTCCTCCTTCCTGCCTGCCACACAGACGATACATGACACTCTGTCTCGGTCAAGCATCATTTCTATGCTGTTTGTGTGCGACGGCAGTTGAAATGATGGTGCTTATAGATGTGAACGACCGTCATGTGACTCAGAGGGATTTGTGTTTTTGTGGCGTTGGCTTCGAGGAAAGACTCGAGCCTGTGCTGCCGTGTGTTCCCACAACAACTGCAAAGTCTTAAGAGTTGTGAAACCTGAGTGCAATGTGTGGCTGATTACTTACTGTGTGTATGTGTGTGCGTGTGTGACTCAGCTGTTTCTACACTGCCAGAACAGATTCAGACGTGACATGAAGCAGCTGAGCCAATCAGGTCGCTGGGGATGGAGTGGGTGTGTTTCAGAGTGCCCCCTCTGATTGGACCTGGGGTCAGCTGGAGGAAAAACAACACAATAAAACAGCTATGAGAGTTTCATCACAGTCGAGTGATGTGATTAAGTCATATATAAAGAATAACAGTAATTACGTGAAAACTGTTTTTTTTTCCATCTTAAAATCAGACATTTATCAATGTTGCTCACAAATTGTTGTTTCTTTAAATGTAGTTGTTGTGGTAAGTGGTATGTTTTTAAGAAGAAAATGCTTAAAAATTTCACAAAAAAACTGGATAACTTTCCTGTTTTTGTCTGAGTCGTTTGCCATTCTCAGTAAGACAATGCACCTCACTGTGCGCAGCCATCAAATCTGAAGCATAAAACTTTTTTGGATGGTCTGTACTACACAAAATGCTCCAAAAGGTGCACATAGCAAAAACATGATTAAGAGGTCCAGTTCAGGTGAAGCCTAGCAGACAGCCGGCAGCTATAGCATTTTAAGGGTTAATGCCATTTTAACAGATGAGTTCTAAAGAATGTACAGTTTTAATGAACTGGTCAAACTGCCTTTTTGTAGCAGGCTGTAAACATGTTTCTGTGTCCTCAAGTGGCCTTTACATGAACTTCATCTTCAGTCCTGGAAGTTGCCACTTGGGTGAAACACGCACACAAATACAAAAGGAGGGAAAATTGTGTGTCCATAAATGACAGCAGTAGTAGAAGCTGAAAGGAAAAGGGCATGACACGCGTCAAACTTTCCCCTCAGCTAAAAGTTTTGACAGCATCCATCAACATGCAAACAACATTGTGTTCCTTCTCATCTGTCTGTCCAGTGCATGCCACTGAAACACGAGGAGGTGTGTTTGGGAGGTCGTTGTTGTAGGATTGGTGTTGTTGATGGAGGCTGTTATTGTTGCCCCCCACCCCACTCCAATCCAACTCAGCCCAGCTCAACCCAACCCAACCCAATCCAGCCCCATCCCTCTGTGCCCCTGATGGCTGCAGGATGGAATGTAGTGTGACTCGGTTATTTTTAGATGAGGTCACTTGAAATACTCCAAGCGGGGCTTCATTGAGGATAAACAGAAGCTGCTCTCACGTAGTGTGTCACACTTAAAACTTGAGTTTACCTCAACACTGGGCTCGTGTTTTGTAACGGTGGGGAAACCAAATTCTAGCTGTTTCCTTCTTTCTACCTTGACCAGTTTGTGATCCAGTTTGTGGCTGGTAGTTTTTGTTGTGTCCTTAAGCCCTCTGAAGGTGCCTGAAGACCTTGAGATGTCTCCTGAAGACCATGGGGCAGGACTGAGGTATGACTTATTTTGCCAGCTAACCCAGCTCATATAGAAAAATATGTGTTTTTTTTTAACAGCTGGAGATACGCAGATATTTGGACAATTTTAGCTTCATTTTCCTTTTATTGTAGACGTTAAATGCATGTTTCTGAGATTTCTACAGCTGAAATGAATGGAGGTGAACTGAGCCTTTAAGGCTTTAACTTTTGTTTTAAATTTTGAAATCAGTGTTTTAATGTAATTCCTTTCAGGACCTCAACTTGCAAAGCGTAATGTTAGATCACACCTGAACGATCAAGTTTAGGATACATTCAACTTTTGATGGCAGTCTGAATAAATAAGCATCACTGAACATTTGTAAAGTTGTACACAGCGTTGCATCATCTCTCCATGTCTGTCTGTTACACTGGTGTCTTATATTACTTGTTGCTTTTGGCTTGGCTTCTTACACACATGGAGACTGGCCTTTCACTAAGGCATTAACTGTAAACTTGAGCAGCCTGGAGTCTGCTTTATCACTCCATTACTATCAGTCTTCTGTGTATATGTGTCTCTACGCAGAACATAATCAGGTATTAGTGGCATCAGAGTCAGGGTTTCTGTGGTAAATACCCATGTATTCCCCCTCCTTCCAATCACAAGTGAAGAGCTGGGAGGGTTTTGCTGCCATTCTTTGGATTGTTTGTTTCTCTATTTTTAAACCGCCGTCACCGGGCTTGTTAGAGGCTCAGACGTGCCACTTCTTGTGTTGTTTCAGAGATTACTGATTGGGTAAAAATTGATATCTGCCCAACAGCTGCTGCATGTGATGCCTCCATCTTCATCCCCCAGCTCCGCTCTCCTAGCTTGTTGCCAAGTTTTCAGTTGAAATTGGTCATTTAGTTTCCACTGGGCTGTTGACAGAAGCCTTCATACCATGTGACTGATTGATGACACATCAGTGTATGGTGGTGCTCATTGGTGGTGTGTAATAATCTGGAGCAATGAAATGTGATATATTCTTTTCTCAGCATCTGAACTGTTTTTGGAGCACAGAGTGTGGCAGGAGGGTTGAAAACGCACATGTAGAATGATGTGCAAACACGTTTGGGTTAAACTTTGTTCTGGCACATCCAGTTGAAGCTTGACTGGGATTTGGGGAGTTGAAGGCTGGGTTGTTGCCTTGAAATATGTTGTCTTCCTTTAACCATTCCCTGTGAGTTTTTGTGGTGTGTTTGGCAAAGTCCTGTTGATTTGGGTGTGTGCTTGGTCTGCAGCAATGATGATACTTACTTGTGGATGTGAACAGGGACAGCTGCTACCTGCAGACTCCACAGATAAGTAATGACTCCAGTTACACTTTTTTTCAGGTTTGCTTGGAGTCTTTTGGAAGGCGCTATGGGTAATTACTGCATTGTTGCGTCTGCATGGGCAAGTCCGATTGTTCGATTGTAACAAAACGATCAGTGTTCTTGACATCACCTCTCAGTGTATATACATAAGGATGGAAGATGGTTTCCAGCTTACCAACAGCTTACTTCTGAACATGCCGACAATCAAAGCACCACGTGTGCTGCTTTGCTCTGAGAAATCCACAGATTTTAGTACTTCTTGGTTTCGTTCCTTCACTCCTTATCTCATGAATGTGATGAAGGAGATGAGGTGGATGTAAAGGTAATTTTACCATCATTAATGTTTTCAGTTGTTAATGTTTGTACAGATGTCAAAACTTTAGAGTGTATTCAGAAGGAATATGGTTTGTCAAAATCACACCAACTAGCTCCTCTTCCTCAGCCTTAGAACAAAAAAAAAGAAAAGAAAAGTTCAAAACATGTCTTGTGAGCTGAATTTACCAGACAGTTTCTTTATGTTGTGTCACATCAAATCAGACCTCTGGTGGCCCCGCCCAGAAAAGTCAAGGCCAAAAGAATCCAAACCTTTTGCTAAATGTGCGTTCATTTCTCAGCTGACGCAAATATGACTGAAAAAGATGAGGTGGATGGAAAATTAAATGGGATTTACTAATTTCAGGCCAAGCATTCATAAGGCATTGGATCACATCACGTCCAAGAGGTCTCCATATCAGCAGCAAAGCTGGATTTGCCAAAGGAATTACCAAGCAACAAACTCAAACAAACAAATGTGGTGAAACTTTACAGAAGATCTGCGAGTCTTCTAGGGAGATGTATGGCTTTCGTGGAACCTTGTCAGTTTACCCATGTTGCTATAATTGCCTCACAGTTTCACTGTCACATGTTTAGCCCATCATGTTGTCTGGAAAGCAGCCTCTAGCAGGGGCCTGGAAGTCGAGAGGGGAGCAGCAGGTTGAACTTTCACCATCAGGGTTATGTGAGGCTGGGAGAGTGGGTCAGGTGCGTGTAAATGAGATACTGTCGCTTCGCGTGGCCTAGCAGTCAAACTTACACATGATTATGGGGGAAAGCCTTGGGTGGAGCTGTAGGGGGGAAAGAAGATACAAGTAAAAAATACTGAAGAATGGAAACTTAACTTTTGGCTTTGATAGTTGAATTTGTCTCCTTTAGAAAACACTGTGGCTGAACTAAAATGCAGGTTTTTGAATTAAAAGCAATTATATAGAGATTTTTTTTGTCAATTTGAACCTGTTCAAACTGTCCATGTTGGGTCTGACAGTGTAATAAGAGTATATATAGTAACAAATTGGTGGAGTCACCTTTAATTCTAGTCAAGGATGAAAGAGTAACAGAAAAATTACAACAGACATGGCACTGATTCAATTAGAAAGCAAGAAAATGAGCTGGGCTCAAGATGGGTTGCAAAGTGGCTTGCAGATGTGCAGCAACTGTAGGCAGGCGTTCCCCATATGAGATTTGCCAGTTGGATACATCGTGGGATATCAGCTGAATCATCTTGGTACTCAAAGTTTAAGTTTAGTTAGTTTAATGCTCTTTTTGTGAGACGGTAGATGGACAAAACAATGACTGTGGAGTTAAATGAGGAGAGGAAAAATGCGACCTTGGGAAACATCATTTCCAGTATTAGACGCTGCTGACAAAAGCTAATTTGCAACACTTAGGATGTCAAAGCTTTCCCTGAAGAGCTGCCAACAAGAAGGATAAATCTGGGATGTGTCAGAAATACCACATTAAATCAGATCTTCCTGGAAATAAAAACAATACACACATTCAATCCCTTTTCCACTATGTGCTGTTAAAACTTCTGTCAAGTCGCACTCAGAGAGAAGGTACGAGTTCATTTTATTAGAGTGACAAATAGACTTTCACAGCAGGTCACTGGAGGTAAACACATGGCCTTAAATTGTCAAAAACTTCTCAGATTCACTGAGATTAAATCAGGCTCAGAGCCAGAACCCAGTATGTCATTTAAGGTAGAATATGTCTACGAAAAACTCATTTACAAAAAAGCTGGTATGCTGTGTAAAATATAAATAGTCCCAACACAGTCTACAAATGTATGTCATTGTGCACTACTCTTAAATAAAGCCAACATTAGCTAGTTAACTGGTGGAAACCTATTTAGCTGCTGTAGTAACCTGAGCTCCATCATCATTTCCTACCAGCTGATTCCAGGACAGCTGCAACCACAGGACATATAGTTTCCATCCTCAGCTGGATAAAATGGGATATTTAATATGGTAAACATGGTTGAGGCATTTCCAACTTTTACACTGACAGCTTAATTCGGTCTGAACAACAGTATGCTGTGGTTTTAGGATAGAACATGCAGTCTTCTCTTTTCTTTTCTCCTTAAAAGGGAAAACTCACTCCAAAATCAAAGTTACAAACTTTCCCTCTGGCGATTAGTGCCATTTATCCATTTTGTTTTGACTGGCATGAGTTGCCCAGTTTTGGAGATATCAGCCGTCTGCTTTTTCTTAGATATAATGGAAGTATTTTGAGCCTCATGGTGCTCAAAATGGCAAAAATATACACTTGAAAAACTCAGAGGTGATGTATTTTTGCAGAAATTGTACACCATCTTGTGAACATTTTACTTAGGAGCTATTTCCTTTCTGCTATCTTCATCTACCAACTAAAACAAGTATGCAACTAATGTTTACTATCAGCCTGGAGGTAATAGGTTCAGGTCCAACTGCAGACAGGAGAGTAGCAGCAAAAAATAAATACTTTATTTAAAAAAACCCATCCATTAAACAAAAAGTGCTGCAGTTAGGAAGTGGGAACTTGATATTCCAAAGCATGAAAACCAAAAGTCCAAACAGAGTGTAAATGACAAACTTTGGAGACAAGACTGAGTCATTAGGCATAGACTAAATACACAGCAGGAAAACGAGGATAATAAGGTATAGGTGAATTTAATCAGACACTAAAGAGGGTAGGACAAAGAAGAAAATGAAGGAAGTAAAAGCATGAGGAGCTAACCTTCAAAATAAAACAGGGAGTAAACTGAAAAGGAGACTAAGAATTAACTGAGGCAACAACAATGAGACATTGCAGGGTAAATCAATGCTTTCTTCTATAGAGTGATGCTTTGATTGGTGTGTTTTGGTATAAGAGCAAATAGTTATTTCAGAACCAAGTTTGGGATTTTTTGAGTAACTGGGCGAAGATTTCCATCATATTCAAGAGAAGAAGGCAGATGGCATGGATAAATGGCATTATTCAATTTAATTTTATTTATATAGTGCCAAATCACAACAGTTGCCTCGAGGCGGTTTATTTTGTAAGGTACATAAATCTGATTTTTGGGTGAACTATCCCATTAGGTATCTTTATTAACATGATCTTATTCCTCAGTGTCTGACAGTATCAGTATGCTCTTTATTAAAACCTAATGGCATTTACACAAAGAAAATACTCAAACACGAGCTTACAATGAACATGCTGTAAATCAAATAAAAAAATATTCCAGATGTTTCATGTATTTATTTATCACCTGAAAATATTTTAGCTTTACAAAAGTTTCCAGCCCATTGGGTTACAGCCAGTGGACCAGAAAGCAGCTAAGAGAGGAGCATGACTTTACCTGCCTCATGCTCATATCTATTTATTGCACATGACCTACATATGAGCCACATCTGTGCCTTTCATAGTTGTTTTATATCTGACGGGAGCATGAGGGGCTGATAGTGGAGCTTAAATTGGAGGTGATATTTGGGAACTCCCTTCCTGGAGCGGAAAGTCTCATAAATCACCAGGTGGCCCAGAATTCCCTTCAGTGCCACAGCATGGAAACCACTTTCATATCCCTATTCCCATCCCACACCTGTCTGCGCAGTCATCTTGCCAATGTTATTGTAGGCTTCTTAATTTAGACAATGACATTTGCATTGGAGTTTTTTTTTTTTTACTTGGACTAAATTGTATCAATGACCCTCAACAAAGTAGAATTTCAAGCCTCCAAGAAGTCATGCAATCCCCTTCTTAGTGGGGTCAAATGCTGCTCCTATTTTTAATGCAGAGTCACTGCATGATGTGTCATGATCTAGTCTAGTCAATTAATTTATAAAGATAATACAAGTGCTTACAGAATTTCAAAGTGGCAACTTAAAACCTAAACGTGCCAACAGCACAGAGTCGGATGTTCTTGGATTCCTGTAAGGGACTACAAAGACAGACAAAGGTTATAGTGAAATAAATTACTTAATTTTACGAATTTTATAATACTTTGAAGTCAAAAGTCTTTGAAGTTTGAAGTTAATAACAGTTGTTAGTGAACCTTGCATGACCCAAAGTGTTGAGGCTGAGAGCAGCAGGAACGCCATGAACCCATTGAACTGTTTTGGGGGTATGTACAGCTGTTACAGCTTAAATTCAACATAAGTCAGTTTAAATAACCACCGTTGAAACTGGTGCCCTGTTGGTGTTGTACGAGTAAGTACAAGCATTACAGAAGAGACTCCAAAAAATAACGTAAGCTGAATGATTCAGCAGAGGGCGAGCTTTAATTGCTGATTGAGAATCCAAGTTAAATCCAACAGGGTAAAAAGAGGGCAGCACATGCTGGACGGTGCATACAGAGGGGACTAACTGGGGAACAGAAACAGGAGGGCAGCGAGATTCAGGTGAAAGTAGAGAGAAAAGGCACCAAAGAGGCACTATTAAAGTAAAACAGGTAACCCAAAATATTAACCATGGAAACAAGAAGACTCACATCAAACATGATAACATGAGGCAGTGAAACGCTGACTGGGAAACACTGAGGAGAACAAAACAGTCAAAATAATAAACCAATAACTTAACCATGTCCTAAGATCTCAACATGACTAGAAAAAGAAAACATGACCCAAAATTCAAAATGAAACAAGAATCCCAAACTCTGAAACATAAACGAACCCTGAGATACAAACTCATGCCTCGTGGCTGAAGGGTCTCATGTTTGATTCCCCCGTCCATCATGCCCTCCAAATGCTGATATTGTGAGTCTTCAAACCATCTTGCATGAGGTGCTACCTGCAAATGTGAAGACACTCATATATATATTGTTTCACTGATGATATTATTGTTATTATAGAGGATGTTTGGAGTTTTAAAACATGGGACAAAAAGCACATATTGCCATTTAATGAAAACCAGAGGCTCAGACTGACTCTAAATTATGGTGGATATTTTGTTTGGCAGTAGAGTGTCATCAGCTCACCTTATCTTTATGATTTCTTACAGTATGCTATGACCAACCATCCACCTAATCCCCTTTTTAGAGGCTTTCTGTTCCAAGCACAGTTATCTTAAATTGAACCTGGATTGCCTCTGTCTCCATCTCTTTGCAGCTGGGAGATCATTGATTCAGGCCAGGACAGCCGGTCTGGGGTCGGACCTCAGCTCACCGACTCCCTCAGACTCTTCCTCCAAGAGACATCGGCTTTCAAACAGCAAAACCCGGGCAAGGTGAGGCAGAGATGACATACCTGACATACTTACACACAGCGTAATGTGCAGGATGAACAGGTTGATAAAATTATTAAAAATGTCTTGCTTTTAACTGGAATAAATACTTGAACGATGCTTCTTTCTGAACTTTTTAAACAGATACATATTTAGTATAAGACTCAGTAAATGATAGAATCAGCTAACAGGTCACCCTGCCTGACAAAATTTCTATAAATCAATTTGGCCATTCAGCATTTTTGCAAAAGGCCTCGAATGTCTCCTGAATCCAGGAGGGACTCTGCATAAACACACAAACAGAAATGTTATAGTTGGTGTTTCAGGGGGAGTTTGAGTTGTAACTGACAGCAGAAGATTCTCTTTGTGTCTGCCTTTCTCTGTTTTAGTTTTGCCTGCTGGTTTGCAGTGTGTGCACTTTCTTTGCTGTGTTAGGACGCTACATTCCAGGGATCGTTATCTCATATATTCTAGGTGAGTCGTCAAAGATTTGCTGACCAAAAGCCCAAAAACATTCTAATCACATCTTTTTGTCTGTTTTCAGAGAGTTGTGCCACCCGATTGAGTGCTGTGTGTCACTAGCATAACTTTAACGAGTGCAGTAATCAGCAAATGATTACTGAAGATTGTAAACATAGATTTAAACTACACATATGATGAATATCAAATGCTCAGTATGAGAAAATTTGCTTCAACAAATAAAGTTGACATCACTTTTTCTCTCTCTCTGTGAAGTGCTGGGTGTTTTCCTCTGGCCTCTGATTTCATCTCATGAGGTCAGTTTATGGCTGGAGCCAGTTCTGCAGAAGCTGGACTTTGGCATCGGGGAGTTTTTTCAGAAAATCAAAGAGAACCATGGTAAATACTGTGCAGCCTGAAAACAGTCACAAAGATACTAATTTTTTTTAAAAAGTCATCATTATATTATACAAAAGCTAACCATGTGATTTTTGAAATGTTTGCATGATTGTTGAAAGCACCAGAACAGATAGGTGAAAACTTCTACTGAAGTTTGGTTGCAAGTTTTATGTGCTAACTCTGGGTACTGAAATATTATGCAGTGTATGAAATATGAGCCATATATCTCTGTGTTACATTATGTTTTCACTTGGTGATCACTTTGATGATGTAATCACATTGATCTAAGGCATCACAACAGTGCAACATGTTCATATACGATCTTGTAATATTTCTGTGAGCTGCTCTCCGTGCCAAGTTTAATGGGACCATAAAGATTTCATGCTTTATGCAGAATTCAATCTGTTGTCAGATCGTAAATACTGCACACATGCTCTTTCTATAAGAGTCGTGGTATATCTAAACAGAGCCTTAAGGAGCATAAAAGTCACACACCTCAACAACACAAACCCGACACATTAACAGCAGGATGAAACCAGCCATGTCTCCAAGTGTTTGATGGTTGAAAATATTTGTTGTTTCTACTCTGCACTTCATCGAGACCTGTCATTCACACAGTGATGTGGAGCTTTTTTGGTCTGTTTGTTTTTCAATTTGACCTAAATATCATGTTTGTAGAGAACATTTAGGTCTTGGTTTGGTTTGTGTAAAGTGTGTAATTTGAGTAAATTACTGTAGAAATGTGCACTGAATATAGAGCAGATTTTGAAACTTTATTATGTTGCATCAAAATAAGCTCAAGTTTTTTTAATCCAATGTTTTACTAATTCAGTCTTATCGTGTTTTTTTCTTTCAGAAAAGCGACTCCTGCAGGCTCAGACTGAGAAAGAGGGCATTGAGTCAGACCTCTCCTCTATGTTTCCCAAGGTTGGCTAATCATCTTCTCATCTCTATCTAATTATGCCTCTGTTGACTGACAGGGTCCAGTTAAAGCTAATGAAATTCAGTACACATGATCCACATCAGCATCGAGATCTGTTCCAAATACGATGCCAAAAAAATGCTTTTTAAATTTCACTCTTCATGCCAAAGACCGGCAGCCATGATGATATGGGGGAAAGTTAGTGTCCTATTAATATCTTGATGATATATTCAGGTGTTGGAGCCATCTGCTCCATTCAGATGACATATTTTTCAGGGAAGGACTTGTATATTTTTGCAAGACCATGCGAAACTGCATTCAGCAGGCAAGAAAGTATTAGTTTTAATTTTGCTGTGATAGACATTTTTTGCGGCTCCACCCACCCCAGGTCTAATCCATAGACTGCAAAAATAAGATGGTTGCAGCTGCTGGGATGTCAGTCATTAGTTTACAGTTTGGTATTTAGCTGCAAATGTCATGTTTTTTTAATCTGAGAGAGCGGAATTGGGTAATTATTAGCTAATGCTCGCTGTTGGTCTGAGCCGCTTGGTCTGAGTCAGCCAATTACCAGCTCAGATCTGGTTTTGTGCTATAAAATCTGATATCTGCATGTTTTCCTGCACTAGCTCGACTCCACAGCGTGTAAAGAAATGTCTGTCTCGGACACAGAGGTGTCTGATGTTACGTGGACAGACAACGGTACTTTCAACCTGTCAGAGGGACACACACCACAGACTGAGAACTCAGAAGGTAAGCTCCATTTGCCGGTTCTGCTGACCTACAGACACAGCTTCTTTCAGACAGACAGCTTCATGTCTTCTTAAATGATTGTGAATAATTGGTGTTGCTTCCTTTTCATGTCTCTCCTGCTTAAACAGACCTGGACAGAGAAGAAGTGTTCGCCGGTGGCCTCCCTGAATTCCCTTCGCTTGATAACGGCACAACCACCAACGGCGACGACGACGAAGACCTCAGCCTCGGCCTTCCTTCACCCCCACCTCGGCTCCAGCATCCAATCAAATCCAAGCATGAACCTCAAGACCAGCCCGCCAACAAAGCCCTCGAATTGGTCAACCAGATGGCAGGCGACGTTATCACTGCCGCAGTCACAGCCGCCATCCAGGAGAAAATAGAAGCGGCGGTCAGCTTCATGTCACCAAGTGAAGACCCCGAGCGGGCGAGACTCACAGAATCAAGCAGGCTGCTGGAGTTGGCGGAGGAGTCGGACAGCGAGGTGGAGGACTTTGAGCTGCTGGACCAGTCAGAATTGGAGCAGTTGGAGGGGGAGCTGGGCCTCGGAGAGGAGAAGGCCAAACCCAAAGAGGAGGTGCAGACCGATAAGCCTGCCTCTTCTGGCTTCTTCTCCAAACTCCTCAAACGCCACTGATGGATGAAAAGTTTGAAAGAGGAGGGTGGAGGGCGGGGGGTGTTTGCAGAGGACATGTGGAGGGGAGGAAACAGAGCTTCAGTTTAGCTTCTTCCTGTTGAGCAAACATCTACATTTCAGAGCTGATCAGAAAGTGCTGTGTTTTTTAATTTTTAACTCAAACCAGACCACACCATATCAGCCTAATCATGGCTGACCAAACTGATGGCACCTAAAAGGGTTTATATAATTAATGAAGGACCCACCCACTATATGTATCTCCAGGCCTGTGTTCTAAAATATTAGGTCCCCCATAAAACTAAACTGCATTCTCAGTACTGTTGCAATAGAAAATGCTTTTAAATTGTCACCAATACAACAAGGCAATCATGCATTAGGTGAGACAGGACCTCACACTGATAATCCAAAAAATAAAGGTGGAGCTTAGAATGTAGTTTACAGCGTGGAAACATGTTTTAACCCAAACTAGGAACTTTAACTGAACCTAACCAGGTAGTTTAAAGCCTAAACTTAACCAAACAGCAAGTGAATGTAAAAAAAGAAATAAAATGACACATGGATATTGAAACTTAGTCTCCAGGGTGGAAGTCTTGTGACACATGACTCTTTCAGTTTTCATCATGTTGGAGTGAAAATAGGTTTCCCTCAAAACGTGTTTAGGAGATGGAGTTGGTACTTCACACAGAGTTGAGAGAAATTAGGCATTTATTTATGCCTGTGAGTCAAATCACAGAAAAAAAAAAAAAGAATGATTCTCATTGGCTAAAGTGACATAGATGCCTTTATTAAACACAGAGATGTTGTGTGGTCTGGTTCTGGCGTGACGGGCTGGTGACTGATGACAAAGCTCCTGCTCTTGATTTGTATCAGTTGTGGCTTTTTGAAGCAGCTGGATGGTATATGAGGTCAATTTAGGATTAATAAGCATCATATAAACACATAACATTTGATTTATCACATGCTGTTATTTAGTTGTAAGCAAATAAGGATACTGTTGTGGTTATTTATGTATTTGTGGACTTCTTTTATGTAAATCATTTTGTATTGCAAAACTAATAAATTAATGATTATTCACAAAGTACAACAAATATCATATTAAGAAATGTTTATACCTTTGTGTGAACCATCCTGAGGTCTGTGCATTTAACTTCTGTGTCGAGGCCTTGTGGGGAAAACAGTTTGCTCACTTTAAATTGTGAATATTTCATATTTTGTGTTTTGATCACACTTGAACACTAATATTTATTGTCTTTTATGCACATTAAACATCTTTATATCTGCTTACAGCTAAATTATGGTGTGTAATAAATCATCAAATTAATATATGTTGCCTGCAAGTGCTGAGAGTGCTACCATCAGGATCTGCCTGAATTCGAAACAAGATGAATTCAAAAAAGTTATCTGAAAAATGCACACCTTTTAAATTGTAATTTAGGGTGAATATTAACCTCTGACCAGTGTTACTGTAGCAAAATCTGCATTTTACCAGTGAATTTGTGTAGCGAGCCGACAACCTGCTGCTAATATTATAACTGAAAGGATTTAGTTATTTCTCTCTCCGTGACAGCTGGGATAGGCTACAGGATCACACACACACACACACACACACACACACACACACACACACACACACACACACACACACACACACACACACACACACATATGCACAGAGCTCTGAACTGGATGTCTGGAAGAAGAAAATGGATGGATTTAGTTTCAAAAGCTGCTGCTGAGCTCCCAACACATAAATCTCACTTCAGTGCTGAAATAATCCTTCCAACTACATTACCCACAATTCCATCAAACCAATCAATTCAAGGCAACCAAATAATCTTCAGTTTATGGTTAGATCATTGGTATACATCAGGGATACTCAAATCCAGGCCTCGGGGGCCAGTGTCCTGCAGGTTTTAGATGTGTCTCTGATCCAACACACCTGAATCAAATGGTTGAATTACCTCCTCAGTATGCAGTCAAGTTCTCCAGAGTCCTGCTAATGACTTCTATATTTGACTCAGGTGTGTTGAAGCATATATATATATATGTATATATATATATATATATATATATATATATATATATATATATATATATATATGTATATATATATATATATATATATATGTATATATATATATATATATATATATATAAAATTTCGAATTATTTCCTTTCTTGAATTTTATATGTGCTTTCTTCTTTTCATGTGATGTTTATGTCCCAACCTGAGACATGAAGATATTTAATCTGAGAATGTCTGCATTTGATTCGTCACATTATGGAAAATGGGAGGATTTAATGACGGCTTCATTCCTCTTGCATGTGTTCACAGTCACGGCTTTCTTGGACACTGACGGCTTTTCTCATTTCTCTGTTTTGTGCCTCTTTATCAGCCATGAAATTGAGCTCAGTCTGCTCAGTCTCTCTTTTTGTTTTAACTCTTGATATACCAGAAACATTGTACGGAGCTGAACTATACAAACCACAGTGTGAGGAGCATGCTACAAATAATTATTCTTTTTTATTCATAAAATTAGATTTTTCTTAAGATGATCAACTGCATAATCAAACTTTCTGTCCTTCATCATTTCTGTGTGATAATTAAAAACATATGATTTAATTTTCA
The DNA here is from genome assembly GCF_007364275.1 of Archocentrus centrarchus. NCBI lineage: Eukaryota > Metazoa > Chordata > Actinopteri > Cichliformes > Cichlidae > Archocentrus > Archocentrus centrarchus. The sequence goes on along the minus strand of NC_044362.1, from coordinate 31,997,099 downwards.
GGGTCAAAGGTCAAGGTTACCTTTAAAAATCCCTCTCTTATCATTGGTGAAATTTTATAATTCATATCTCAGTGTATTTTTCATCTATCGCTCTGAAATTGGATACTGAGGTATAAACAGTTACTGTTAATGATTCATTGTCTTTTTCTAGTTTCAATTTAAATACAATATGCAAAGTGAACAAACCCTACACAAAAATCACACAAAATATACAATTCATATCTCGACAAATGCTTGTTTTTATTTTTTCATTTCAGTTTTGAGAGGATGCTATTAGGGTACATAAACTCAATAAAACATATCCAGACTGTATATGACACTATCTGTCTATGTGGATCTGATTTTTTTAAATACAACTATAATATCACATTTACAGTTTTTAAAAGCCAATAAAATACATTTCTAATATGTACATTTTTCCTAGGGCAGCATGGTGGTTAGCACTGCTGCCTCACAGTTAGAATAACATCTAGAAGACTTGAGTTTAAGTCCACCTTGGCCCAGGCCTCTCTGTGTGCAGTCTGCATGTTGTCCCCGTGTCTGTGTGGGTTTCTTCCCACAGTCCAAAGAACTGCAGTTACTGGGGTTAGGTTAACTGGCCACTCTAAATTGGCCATAGGTGTGAATGTGAGTGTGGATGGTTGTCTGTCTCTCTGTGTTGGTCCTGCAAGAGGCTAGTGACCTCTACATGGTGTACCCTGCCTCTAGCCCCATGGCAGCTGGGATGGGCTCCAGCCCCCCCCTGTGGAACGGGATAAGCGGAAGAGAATGGATGGTTTCTAGTCTTTGTGAGCTAGTATTTATGATGAATTATGACAACATTCGATGGTATCTATTACAGCGTGGTATTGGCACATAGAAAATTTGGGGTGGGTTATGTATATGCTCTAGTGAGTGGCCTTTTAATCATGAGAAACTCCCACCCCACCCCTAATACAGTTTATTCATTTATCAGGGAGGTGTGGCCAAATGCAGAACTTGCGGAAAAAACAAAGGTAAATGAAAACTAACCTTTAATTAAGCTGAAAATTCAAACTCTTAACCAGAAGCACGACGCACAAATAACAAACAGACCCACTGACAAAGGACAAAAAGAAACTGAGACAAGCACAGCTAATTAGGGGGGGCAAAAAGACTTGGGAAATGAGAACAGCGAGAAAAATGCATTTGTGAATGCATAACGTTTCCATACTTCCAAACTACTAAAATGTAAATATACTCAGTTTTCCCCCTGGCTTCATCAGTAAGACATAAAAACAAAAACATCCCATTGAAAGCTGTTTTAAAGAGAATTCACCACTAGAGGGCAGAAACGAGCAATCAGCCCCCTGCGTACCCTTAAATAGTCAGAGGAGCTCTGGGCTTGATTTAGAGAGCTCTATTATATCTAACTAGCAGGGGTAAAAGTAAGCCGGTAGTGCCAGACTAACTTCACTGCCTTTGGTAAATATGTAATAACATATATAATAATATATTAAATGTTTTAATTTTTTAACTAAAGTGTTTTATGGTGTCTTCCTTAACAATTAAAAACACACACACACACACACACACACACACACACACACACACACACACACACACACACACACACACTGACACTGTCATCTATCAAAGTTAGTTTTAGTCAAGGTACTTTACTATGTCTAATATCTGTATGAGAGGAAGAACCCCAATGATTCAACACTCCCATGTGAGCAAGCACTTGGTGAAGGTGGGGAGAAAAAACCTTCCATTTTAACAGGAAGAAACCTCCAACAGAACCAGCATCAGGCAAAGTGAAGACAAAGTAGGCAAACACCACTCTACCACTTGGCAGGCTGGTTGGACCAGGGGAACATGCAGCTCCTGAATCAGAGATATTGGCAGCCTTTCAAAAGGGGCACCAATATCAATATTTTGCCTGCATTTCAGAGCTCACAGTCTCCCTCTCCTTCTTTCTCCTGTGATGATGAAAGTCAGCTGAAACACACTGGAATTTGTGACAGCACCACGAGTCACCTCTGACAGGCCCATATAACTTAAATGTGCACCTATGTATGGACATCTGCTGAGAAGAATGACTGTAGTGTATGCATTCATGGATTTGAATATACAAATGCAGCAATGGTTACTGAATTCTCTTGAATGATTCATTTAATGACTTGTGTCAGCATAAGATGATGAACTTCAATAGTTACTTCCTCCAAACCAGCAACATGTTTATTAGATCCCATTTCTACTAGACTGTTCAAAGAAGTCTTTACAATTATTGATGCTTCAATCTTAAAAATGATCAATCAGTGTTTATTAGTTGGCTATGTACCACAGACCTTCAAGGTGGCTGTAATTAAACCTCTACTTAAAAAGCCATCACTGACCCAGCTGTCTTAGCTAATTATAGGCCAATGTCCAACCTTCCTTTTCTCTCAAAGATTCTTGAAAGAGTAGTTGTAAAACAGCTAACTGATCATCTGCAGAGGAACGGTTTATTTGAAGAGTTTCAGTCAGGTTTCAGAATTCATCACAGTACAGAAACAGCATTAGTGAAGGTTACAAATGATCTTCTTACAGCCTCTGACAGTGGACTCATCTCTGTTCTTGTCCTGTTGGACCTCAGTGCAGCTTTTGATACTGTTGACCATAACATTTTATTACAGAGATTAGAGCTTGCTTTAGGTATTAAAAGGTACTGCACTGCAGTGGTTTGAATCATATTTATCTCATAGACTCCAATTTGTTCATATAAATGGGGAGTCTTCTTCACACACTAAGGTTAATTATGGAGTTCCACAGGGTTCTGTGCTAGGACCAATTTTATTTACATTATACATGCTTCCCTTAGGCAGTATTATTAGAAAGCACTGCATCAATTTTCATTGTTATGCAGATGATACTCAGCTTTACCTATCAATGAAGCCAGATGACACACATCAATTAGTTAAACTGCAGGAATGTCTTAAAGACGTTAAGGCCTGGATGACCTCTAATTTCCTGCTTCTAAATTCAGATAAAACTGAAATTCTTGTTCTCGGCCCCACAAATCTTAGAACATGGTGTCTAACCAGATACTTACTCTGGATGGCATTACTTTGGCCTCCAGTAACACTGTGAGAAATCTTGGAGTCATTTTTGGCCAGGATATGTCCTTCAATGCACATATTAAACAAATATGTAGGACCGCTTTTTTGCATTTGCGCAATATTTCTAAAATTAGAAACATCCTTTCTCAGAGTGATGCTGAAAAGCAAATTCATGCATTTATTACTTCTAGGCTGGACTATTGTAATTCATTATTATCAGGCTGTCCTAAAAGCTCCCTGAAAAGCCTTCAGCTGATCCAAAATGCTGCAGCTAGAGTACTGACAGGGACTAGAAAGAGAGAGCAGATTTCTTCCATATTGGCTTCTCTTCATTGGCTCCCTGTTAAATCTAGAATAGAATTTAAAATTCTTCTCCTCACATACAAGGTCTTGAATAATCAGGCACCATCTTATCTCAAGACCTCATAGTACCATATCACCCCAACAGAGCACTTCGCTCTCAGACTGCTGGCTTACTTGTGTTCCTAGGATACTTAAGAGTAGAATGGGAGGCAGAGCCTTCAGCTTTCAGGCCCCTCTTCTGTGGAACCAGCTCCCAGCTTGGATTCGGGAGACAGACACCCTCTCTATTTTTAAGATTAGGCTTAAAACTTTCCTTTATGATAAAGCTTATAGATAGGGCTGGATCAGGTGACCCTGAACCATCCCTTAGTTATGCTGCTATAGGCCTAGGCTGCTGGGGGGTTCACATAATGCACTGTTTCTTCTCATTCACCTTATTTACTTTGTTTATACTCCACTCTGCATTTAATCATTAATTGATATTAATCTCTGGCTCTCTTCCACAGCATGTCTTTCTCTCCCCTCAGCCCAACCGGTCGCGGCAGATGACCCCCCCTCCCTGAGCCTGGTTCTGATGGAGGTTTCTTCCTGTTAAAAGGGAGTTTTTTCTTTTCCACTGTCACCAAGTGCTGCTCATAGGGGGTCGTTTTGACTGTTGGGTTTTCTGTGTATTATTGTAGGGTCTTTACCCACAATACAAAGCGCCTTGAGGCGACAGTTTGTTGTGATTTGGCGCTATATAAATAAAATTGAATTGAATTGAATTGAATTGAATTGAATTGAATTGAATTGAATTGAATTGAATTGAAAATACTCGCTTATAATTGCCTAGGAGGACGTTGCAGTGGCTAAAAGTAAATTTTTAGCTTACATGTAATCACTGCAAGACAAAGAAATGTTCCAGCCTCTGAGTAACTACTGAGGCAGGTTCATGCTCATCCAAATAAAGATAATTTTGGATTATAGTGTAACATGGGGAATCCTTTAAAACAGCAGTTGTAAAGGTAGTTGGAAAGACCATAACCAACAGGCTAAATCATCATAGCTAAGCTTCGACTTGTGCTATAATCAAAGTTTAAAATCATCTGTGATTTTATTACGCTTTCAAATTCACACACTCAGGAGAAAATAAGGAGACAAATGTCAGACAAATGACACTTGTCATGCACTTGACACTTAAAATTGTTTTATAGAAATGATGATTTTCAGAAATGAATCCTGCAGTTAAAAGAACAGTGAAAAAGAAAGAACACTGTAATGGAGGATGTCACTTTCAGACAGAAAGACTTGACTTCTGTGACAGTGAATAGCAGATAAGAAGGTGCTGACTCATATGTCCACAATTTCAACATAATCTTATCAGTCTGATACGAACTGATGGCTCAATCTGAAATGAATCCACTTCCAAGCATGTAGATGTTGTTTACTCATTTATTGAACAGAAGTATTAGTCCAGGAATATATAGCCATAAGTTGTTTGTGGCTAGTGTGCAGTAAGGGGGGGTGTGATGTGTGGGATGGTGTGGTTTCTGTTGAAAAAGCACATAGAAGTCATACATAATTGTATGGACAGAATGACTGAATGTAATACCAAACAATACTGTAGCAGATGTGTTCCCAGTATAAGGGACTGTCAACAAAAGATAAACTTACTATTTGGAACTGTGTATAGGCACACTCATCACACTCACTTGGATCAGTGTGACAAATTAGTGACAGCACATGTAAAGAAGGCAGATATATGTTTGCATTCGGATCATGATTCTGTTTGTGAAAACTGCTAGAGAGGACAGGCTAAAAAAAGAAAACAAAAAAAAGAGAAGGCAGATAATTCCAGATGAATGTGGATCCAAAATTGATCAGCAAAGGCTTGACACTGTCTCCATCTATGCCGTCTCAAGAGCTCTGTTGCTGGATAGATGGCCTGCAGCAAAAGCTGGATTTGGCCGCCCCTTCAGCAACATGTTGGGGGTGATTGGGTCAGCATCTGCCACATCTGAGGAGATGTAACCCAGGAATTTGGAGTTGATGATAACTTCACAGACTGTGAATCCAAGGTAAGTGCAAAGAGCTGACTTAACGGAATGGATTTCCCATTCCCATGAACCACCGAAGTGTGGAGCATATGCAGGACTGACACAGAAGTGGATCTGGTACATTCAGGTCCTGCGGGATTTAATAGTTCTAACAAATAATTTAAAATATTCTAAAAATTTAAATACCCATTGTATTTTTTTAATAAAAAAAAAAACTATCTCTTTTGCAGAAATGGTTAAACACACAGTCTCTCTCTTTCCTCTTCCTGGAATGAGTCCCAGCCTGATAACCCTCCCTCTGCTTCCTGCTCTCTAACTCAGCACCTCCTCTCTGTCCACATGTCTCCTTGTTCCCTCCCCTTCAGATCTGCACTTTAAAGATGGGTGAAACCAACATGTGGTTACATGTGAGAGCTGAGAGGCTCCATTCACTGCAGACAATCATGTTGTTTAGATCAGAGCTCAGACTAGTTTCAGTTATCAGGAAGTGAAACTCACACAGTCACTGACACTGAGAGGAGAAATGGCGCAGAAAGGAGTTCAGCTGGACCGAGAAACCTTCTCTTGTTCGATCTGTTTGGATCTACTGAAGGAACCGGTGGCTATTCCCTGTGGACACAGCTACTGCATGAACTGTATTAAAGGCTACTGGGGTGAAGAGGAGGAGAAACTCTGCAGCTGCCCTCAGTGCAGACAGACCTTCACACCGAGGCCTGTCCTGGTGAAAAGCACCATGTTAGCAGTTTTAGTGGAGCAGCTGAAGAAGACTGGACTCCAAGCTGCTCCTGCTGATCACTGCTATGCTGGACCTGAAGATGTGGCCTGTGATGTCTGCACTGGGAGAAAAAGGAAGGCAGTGAATTCTTGTTTGGTCTGTCTGGCATCTTACTGTGAGGAACACCTTCAGCCTCATTTTGTTGCAGCTCCATTAAAAAAACACAAGCTGGTGGAGCCCTCCAAGAAGCTCCAGGAGAACATCTGCTCTCGTCATGATGAGGTGATGAAGATGTTCTGCCGTACTGATCAGCAGAGTATCTGTTATCTCTGCTCTGTGGATGAACATAAAGGCCACCACACAGTCTCAGCTGCAGCAGAAGGGACTGAGAGGCAGAGAGAGCTCGAGGTGAGTCGACTAAACATCCAGCAGAGAATCCAGGACAGAGAGAAGATGTGAAGCTTGCTTCAAGAGGAGGTGGAGGCCATCAATCAGTCTGCTGATAAAACAGTGGAGCACAGTGAGAAGATCTTCACTGAGCTGATCTGTGTGATCCAGAAAAGAAGCTCTGATGTGAAGCAGCAGATCAGATCCCAGCAGGAAACTGAAGTGAGTCGAGTCAAAGAGCTTCAGGAGAAGCTGGAGCAGGAGATCACTGAGCTGAAGAGGAAAGACGCTGAGCTGAAGCAGCTCTCACACACAGAGGATCACAACCAGTTTCTACACAACTACCCCTCACTGTCAGCACTCAGTGAGTCTACACACTCATCCAGCATCAATATCCGTCCTCTGAGCTACTTTGAGGATGTGACAGCAGCTGTGTCAGAGCTCAGAGAGAAACTACAGGACATCCTGAGAGAGGGATGGACAAACATCTCACTGACAGTCACTGAAGTGGATGTTTTACTGTCAGATCCACCAGAGCCAAAGACCAGAGCTGAATTCTTAAAATATGCACAGGAAATCACACTGGATCCAAACACAGCACACAAACAGCTGTTATTATCAGAGGGGAACAGAAAAGCAACATTAATGAAACAAATACAGTCTTATTCTGATCATCCAGACAGATTCACTAACAGGTTTCAGGTCCTGAGCAGAGAGAGTCTGACTGGACTTTGTTACTGGGAGGTGGAGTGGAGAGGTATAGGAGGAGTTTATGTAGCAGTCGCATACAAGAATATCAGAAGAGCAGGGAGTGTGAATGAATGTAAATTTGGACGTAATGACAAATCTTGGGCATTAAATTATAACAACTACAGTTTTACATTTTGGCACAACAACATTGAAACTCCTGTCTCAGGTCCTCGGTCCTCCAGAGTAGGAGTGTACCTGGATCACAGAGCAGGTATTCTGTCCTTCTACAGCATCTCTGAAACCATGACTCTGCTCCACAGAGTCCAGACCACATTCACTCAGCCGCTCTATGCTGGATTGTGGCCTTGTTCTTCTTTTGGAGACTCTGCTGAGTTCATTAAGCTGAAATAGACTGAAGTCTTTCATATTGTTGTGGGTTTAAATCTGTATTTTAGTTTCATGTTATTTTCTCTCCATCATTGTTGTGGCATTTCTGCACTGCACAGAGATCAGCTGTCAGTCAAACATTATGGGTGGTACCTTGACATCTTCTAGTTGTTCTCTTGATGTTTTGGAGTTTTTAGGTGGAGCTCTTTCCTGTGTCTGTTTAACCATGGAGGCGATCACTGCTCATGATGATTTTGATTTACAAAAATATTTCTCCACATGAAAATGTAAACTTCTCTGTGCTCTAAATGTTTGCTGAATATTTGTATTGATGTATTTGTATGTTGTTGTTTCTCTTCTACTTCATGGACTATAACAGAGAAATCAGCAGAGCTTCCTTTATCACACAGATTTTCTTCTCATCACTTTGGACATTTGGAAAGAAATCTATAATTACATTTATCTGTTTGATAGTGCAAATATTTTGCATACCTAACAGACCTCTTACACACATACACCCCACAAAGGTCCCTCAGGTCGGCTGACCAGCTACTTCTTACTGTCCCCAAGTCGAGACTGAAACACCGAGGTGACCGAGCTTTTTCTGTGGTGGCGCCTAAACTATGGAATGGGTTGCCTCTCTATGTTAGGCTGGCCCAACACTAGAGGTTTTTAAATCTTGATTAAAAACACACCTTTTCTCTGAGGCATTTCAAAATAATAGTCTCTAGTTAGTATTGAGTCATTTTGGGAACTGTTTTTTTTTTTTTTTTTTTTTTTTTTTTAAGTACTCCTTTTATGGTTTATCCTTTTAAATTATTATTATTATTATTATTTTATGTGTTTTTTGTTGTTTTTTTGTTTTTTTTTTGTTTTTTTTTTGTGCTGTATTGTATTGCTGTCTTTTATCTGGAAAGTGCTTTGTTCAACTTTGTTGTCTTTTAAAGCGCTCTATAAATAAAGTTGGATTGGATTGGTGTGGATTGTGGTCTATCAAACAAATGAGTTATTATAAAATTGTCATAATTATAATCAGTGATGAGATCATTCAATATATTTAATGTGTGAACAAACTGAATTTTTTTGTAATAAATAAAAGTTTGAAAAAAGTCTTTTATTCTGTCTCCCGGGATCTTCCAGGATATTAGTAAAAAAAAAAAAAAAAAATTTCAGTTTTTCATTTTTTCTTTAACCAATATGAAGTGTTCAGGGTTTTTTTGGTCTTGGCTGGAAGGTCTTCTCTCCAATCAGCATCAGTGTGATATTACAGATATTTAAATCTCTCTGTGCTGATGTTGTTGAAGCTGCTGGAGGCTCAGTGAAGGTTTCCATGTCTTCCTGCAGCTTAACAACTGAAATCTGAAAACTGATGCTCAACACAAGAGGGCGCCTTCATCCTGCTAACAGGGATGTAGAGGAGGTTAAAGCAACTCAGCTCAGTTTGATTTACATTCTGCCATGTTTTTAGTCTGATCAAACCCTTTATAATAAAGTACCTTGTGTCAAAAAAACATCTTAAACTGTATCAGAGCATCATTAGTTAGTCAGTGAGTTAATTTGGAGTTAATTTGGAGCTGTATCATCTAACACTGTAGAAACATTTCCTTCAGCTTCAGCACAGAGTGTTAAAAACAGAACAGGACTGTTGATGAGAACAAACAGCAGGGACACAGTATCAGCAAACAACAACATGGTTTAACATGAACACAGTCAAAATCTAATAAAATGGTAAAAAGGACTTCCTGCAGACATTTTTTGCTCCTGACTCTTCTGCAGCGCCTCCAGCATGGTTCAAATGTTCTGGCTGCTTTTGCACTGATTTTAGTTTCTGTCAGCAGGAAGTTCATGTTGAGCTCAGTGTGTTTGATGTGACTTCAAACTGATGCTTCAGTGTGAACACCTTTCTTTACAGCTATCAATAAAGCATCAATACTTTACTGCTGTGATGGAAATAAAACGCCTGTGTGAGTGTGACGTCTGTAAGGCAGGTAAGCATGCTGTGATGGTCTGCTCCAACTGTGCTGCAGAAAGAAACCTTAAACACGAGGAACTGTCAGGACATCACAGACTGTTCCTTAACTCAGCCGGGATCATTGGGAACCTCAAATTCTGTATTCAGGATTCTGCGAAGTACCAGAGTTTGTGTGAGGAGGGCAGCAGTACACCCGTGATACGTCTAATCTGCCTGAAGTCCAATATAAGAAGAAGAATGGCAATGACTCTTACCAGCAAGCTGTATTCCTGTTTTTGGCTCCATTTCAGGCGTTAAAAGGTTGAATTTTGGCTACATTTTGGCTAGGTTACCTGAGATCAGTTATCTGAGTCACTACTTAGTGCGGTTTAGGTCCCCCAGCCTTTTAAAGCACTTATTTAAATTAGAAGCAATTCAAAACTTGGATTCAATATTATAAAGATTGGGGCAATTTTATGAAAAGCTAATACTAATATTATGTTCATGAACAGAACATTCTGCTTCATTTTCACACAGTTGAACACTTTAAAAATTGTACAAATACTGGGATTAATTACACAGCTAATGTCAGTTTAATTATTTTGCTGTATTACCTGGTTGTTTTGATGTGTCATGAAAAACATACTTTAATGTTTGTTTTTTGGAAAAACACAAGCAGACAGGTCACTTGTTAAGCTGAGAGAGGAAAAGGTGATTTATTCACAGGGGCCAAACATTCAGCCAGAGCATTAAAAAATGGCTATTGTTGCATAGCCATTTTTTAATATACCAGTTTAACCATGTTGGGCTTAAGTTTACAGTTAATGAAACTCACATCCTAAACTGAGCTGTAATCATCCTATCCGCCTATCCTCTGTCACTGGGACATCATCATCTTCTCCCTATCATCCCCACACTGTTCACCAGCTGGGTTTGCAGGGCTGACTCCATCAGCATCTGTCATGTCACTAAGATGTTTTCAGAAATGCAGTGAGTGCAAAAGACTAATTGAGTTTTATTTTGGGCCCTGCAACAGGCTGGCGACCTGTTCAGGGTGTACCCTGCCTCTCGCCCTATGACAGCTGGGATAGGCTCCAGCCCCCCCGCGACCCTTAACAGGATGTGCGGAAGCGAATGGATGGATGGATGGAGTTTTATTTTGACCACAGAAACAATAAACTGTTCACAAATATCGGGCAAAGTATTTTATACAGATTAGAATAATAGTTTTATAATTTAATGTTTTAAAAATATTAATGAATCGTGAATAGTGATGTTCTAATTAGAGCGGAGACTGTGAGCCAGGCCTTCTCTCCAACATCAGTGTCTGACCTCACAGATGTGATTCTGGAAGAATGGTCAAAAATTCCCCAAAACACTCCTAAACCTGTGGAAAGACTTCCCAGAAGAGCTGAAGCTGTAATAGCTGCAAAGGGTGGGACAACATCATATTAAACCCTCTGGATTAAGAATGGATGTTACTCATATGTGTGTGAAGACAGACGAGATAATATTTTTTTTTTTCACATCATAGTGTATTTTGGAGCTGTTTAATTTCATTAGGAGGCTGTATGTTTGTATCATCTCTGTCCTCCGAGACTCATTTATCACAAAATCAGGTGGAGTGCAGGTCAGATATCTTTTGGCTTAAGACAGCTATGGAAATGCATGATTGTCTCAACCCATGAAGAAATATTTAACAGATCAGTTTATCTTTCATTTTATCAGAATCATTTAAAATTATCACATTATGTGAGATTACAATTTAATATTGTAACTAAAGCTTTCAGATAACTGTAGTTGTTGCAATAATTTAAAGAGGAAGATATGTCTCAGAGTTAAAGGTATAAATTGTCATGAAGTGAAAATAAATTAACGACTTTTTTTAAAATTTTTGTTCCACTTATTGCCATTTTTAAGATGGATGGATGGATGGATGGATGGTCAAAGTGAAACGATACTTACCACCTGAAGTACGCTGACCTGTTGTTATTGTTATCATGGCTGCTGGCTCGAAGGACCCAGCTGATCGACCTTGAGGTACCCGGTCCTGGCCGCAGATGAATCATCGCTCGTTTCGGTCACGGTTACTAGGCAACAGGAGCAGCGCGACGTAAGCTGGACCGTCCCATTCAGAGCCGCTCGGCCTTCACGGCCTGCAGAGGATGCAGCTCCCGCATTGGGACGCAGCTTTGTGCTGTTACCGTCGTGACTGTTAGCTGGGAGAGTGTGCTTTGGTGGTCTGAAAGATTTCAGTGTCTGAAGTAACAGTGGTGAGTTTATAAAGGAGAGATGAACTGCTGCTGCTGAGGACATCAGAGGTTAAGAAACGATCGTCCAGCATGAGGACATCAACCGTCTGCGCAGACTGCTGGATATCAGACCCGAGATAAAGTCACACCGAATCGGTATGAAAACCTGTGATGGTCCCAGTGACGCATGTAGGATCTGATCAGAGCTCCGTTTGTAGGCTAACAGTGAAATCACGGAGCAGCTAATAACACAGCTGCGTCTCCTTATTTAAACGATAAACTTTTAGCACTAAACGAACAGGGAGACAGGAGGACGCGACTTCCACAACATTTCTTTACAGATTAAAAAGAAAGCTTCTGCTTTCTGCAGTGAGCCACAGCTCGCTGTCTGCTTTCGTCTCTCTGTCCCTCACTCCGCGGCTACACGGCAGTCCGCTGCCGCCTGTGGTGCTCCTCACCTCCGCCTGCGCACGCAGACTTCCCGAGGTGGAGGCAGGCCGGCAGGGACCGCCGGTTTCCTTTGAGAGAAGAGCTTTACGGTCTAATCAGGTCATAACTCCCTGCCAGACCACCGTGAGTCCCCCACCACCCTCACCTCTTTGTTTAATATATATATATTTTTTTCATTTGAATTATATCTAGGCTCAAGGAAACTGAGGTTTTAATTAATATTGTAAAATAATAAAAACTGCGTCCTTGACCACAATAATGGTGACTGTGACTTTAATTAAAAGGATTCAGCTGAATCAGCATCAATTTTAAACTTATAATGCACATTTCATTACACGTAAACTCAATGTCCTTACAAAAAATTATGAAAACATAAAAAACTGTATGTGTGCAATGTCTTAAGACATTGAAAACAACACAGTAAAACTTTACAACAGTTAAAACAGTTAAAGATCAGCACCTGATGGCCTGAGAGGCCTGACTGGGTTTTAGGCACTGAGCAAGTGAGAGATGTGCTGGAGGGCCAAATCACTGAGAGCTTTATGAATTTATAGAAGGATTTTAAAGGTAATTCTGTATTGAACTGAGATCCAATGAAGTGAGTTAAGCACTGGGGTCATATGTTCAAATACCTGTGTACCTGTGAGGACTCTGGCTGCTGCACGCTGAATAAGTTTAAGTCCTACTCGTGATTTGGGTAACCCAGTAAACAGAGCGTTACAGTAATCTAACCTGCTTGATATGAATGCTGAATGAAAAGGGACTTTTTAACAATGGCTTTCTTCTTGCCACTCTTCCATAAAGATCACATTTGTGCAGTACACGACTAATACAGTGGCTTGCAAAAGTGTTCATACCCATTGAACTTTTCCATATTTTGTCACATTACAACCACAAACAAATATATTTCACTGGAATTTAATGTGAAAGACCAACACAAAGTGGTATATAGTTGTGAAGTGGAAAGAAAATTATACATGATTCAAAACATTTTTTACAAATAAAAAACTGAAAAGTGCAGTGTGCAAAAGTACTGAGCCCCCTTTTCTCTGAGTGCAACCAATTGCATTCAGAAGTTGCCTGATGACTGCTAATGACTGAAAAGAGTCCACCTGTATGTAATCTAATCTCAGTACAAATACAGCTGCTCCGTGACGGCCTCAGAGGTCGGTTAAGAGAATATTGGGGAGTAAACAGCATCATGAAGTCCAAAGAACACAGCAGACAGGTCAGGAATAAGGTTGTGGAGAAGTTTAAAGCAGGCTTAGGCTATAAAAAGATTTCCCAAGCTTTGAACATCTCACGGAACACTGTTCAATCCATTATCCGGAAATGGAAAGAGTACGGCACAACTGTAAACCTACCAAGACAAGGCCGTCCACCTAAACTTACAGGCCGAACAAGGAGAGCACTGATCAGAGATGCAGCCAAGAGGCCCACGGTGACTCTGGACCAAATGCAGAGATCCACAGCTCAGGTGGGGGAATCTGTCCACAGGACAACTTCAAAAGTATTCATATCTCTTGAACTTTTCCATATTTTGTCACATTACAACCACAAACATAAATATATTTCACTAGAATTTAATGTAAATGACCAACACAAAGTGGTTTACAGTTGTGAAGTGGAAAGAAAATTATACATGATTCAAAACATTTTTTTACAAATAAAAAACTGAAAAGTGCGGTGTGCAAAAGTATTGAGCCGAAATGCAGAGATCCACAGCTCAGGTGGGGGAATCTGTCCACAGGACAACTGTTAGTCGTGCACTGCACAAATGTGGTCTTTATGGAAGAGTGGCAAGAAGAAAGCCATTGTTAAAAGAAAACCATAAAAAGTCCCGTTTGCAGTTTGCCAGAAGCCATGTTGGAGACACAGCAAACATGTGGAACAAGGTGCTTTGGTCAGATGAGACCAAAATTGAACTTTTTGGCCAAAATGCAAAACGCTATGTGTGGAGGAGAATTAACACTGCACATCACTCTGAACACACCATCCCCACTGTCAAATATGGTGGTGGCAGCATCATGCTCTGGGGCTGCTCCTCTTCAGCAGGGACAGGGAAGTTGGTCAGAGTTGATGGGAAGATGGATGGAGCCAAATACAGGACAATCTTGGAGGGAAACCTGTTGGAGTCTGCAAAAGACTTGAGACTGGGGCGGAGGTTCACCTTCCAGCAGGACAACGACCCTAAACATAAAGCCAGGGCTACAATGGAATGGTTTAAAACCAAAAATGTTCATGTGTTAGACCGGCCCAGTCAAAGTCCAGACCTAAACCCAATCCAGAATTTATGGCAAGATCTGAAAACTGCTGTTCACAAATGCTCTCCATTCAATCTGACTGAGCTTGAGCTGTTTTTCAAAGAAGAATGGGCAAAAATTTCAGTCACTAGATGTTCAAAGCTGGTGGAGACAAACCCTAAAAGACTTGCAGCTGTAACTGCAGCAAAAGGTGGTTCCACAAACTATTGACTCAGGGGGGCTCAATACTTTTGCACACTGCACTTTTTTGAGTTTATTTGTAAAAAATGTTTTGAATCATGTATAATTTTCTTTCCACTTCACAATTGTATACCACTTTGTTGTTCTTTTACATTAAATTCCAGTGAAATATATTTGTTTGTGGTTGTAATGTGACAAAATATGGAAAAGTTCAATGGGTATGAATACTTTTGCAAGCCACTGTATTTGATCAGATACATGTTTTCCTGCCATTGCATAAGTAACGTTTTTCTTGTGTCACTTTGTTTCTCAAGACCTCCCACAGCAACATGAAGTGTGAGGAAGAGGAGGGTCTGGATGACCAGCAGGTCTGTAACCAAGAGAGGAACTCCAGTCTGGACCAGGAGGACCCAGAACCTCTACAGATTAAAGAGGAACCGGAGGAACTCTGCATCAGTCAGGAGGTGGAGCAGATCGTAGTGAAACAGGAGGACGAAGGCTTTGTTTGGACCGAGGAAGAGCGACTCAGACTCCTGGATAACATCTGGAAACCTGAAATGAACTTCCATGGCACAGGTATGGAAAACTGCGATGGTCTTCATAAAAGATGAATAGCATTCACGTAGGATCCCAATCAGTGCAATCAGGAGCATTAATTCATCTTTTTTTCTAAATGTTTAACATTAAACCTCTGAGCAGATCACTGCTGAGACGTCTGATCAAACGCACTTTGAATTACCGTAATTACGCGACCGTTTGTCCTATCAGGAAAATTCAAACGGTTTCTGGAAGCTGAGAAATTGTGCTTCACACCCAACATAGGGCTATTATGGTACTTGTTCCCCGAAGTCTGCGAGCAGCGGTACATTTGAAGTAGGTTGCATCCCAGACGACACGTTCAGCTTTATAGGCTCAAGTCAGAGGGAAAACTGATGTGAAAATCTCAGACTCTAGCATTTGGATTTTATTGCAGCATTTTATCCAGTCTAAATGCAGCACTAAATTGCTGAAAGTTTAATTGAGTCAAGCTAAAAGAATCTAGCTGATATCTGTTGGTCGAGAAGACAGAATTCTCCATGGAGTCTGTGCAGTCACAATATTTATTTAACATAAATATTCTTGTCCATTTGTCTCCTCAGATTTCCAACATGAGTGTGAGGAGCAGTTGGTTCTCGCAGACCGGCAGGTCTGTAACCAGGAGAGGAGTGTCAGTCCAGACCAGGAGGATCCAGAGCTTCCACAGATTAAGGAAGAACCGGAAGAACCCTGCACCAGTCAGGACGTCGATGGGCTTATCCTGAAGCAGGAGACTGAAGGCATTATTATCTTTATGGTGGCTCCTACTTATGAGGAAAGTGAACCAGACCTGGACAGTGACCAGCTCCTTCCTTACAGCTCTCCTGAACCAGAGAGCCGAGATCAGGAAGACAACTTTCCCGTGTTAGAGAGTCAGTGTAAAACTGACACAAGCAAAAAGTCTGTAAAATGTGACATTTGTGGAAAAACATTTGAGTATAGATCCAAACTAACTAGACACATGAGAGTTCACACAGGTGAGAAGCCACATTCTTGTAGCACCTGTGGGAAAAGATTCAGTCTGATGATAAACATGAAAACTCACATGAGAATCCACACGGGTGAGAAGCCGTATTCTTGTGGCATCTGCGGGAAAGAATTTCGGGACCAATCGACGTTCAAAAAACACATGACCGTCCACACAGGTGAGAAGCCTTACTCATGTAGCACCTGTGGGAAAAGTTTCAGTCAGAAACCAACATTGGAAAGACATCAGAGAAGCCACACAGGTGAGAAGCTACATTCTTGTGGCACCTGTGGGAAAGAATTCAGTCAGATGATAAACTTGAAAACTCACATGAGAATTCACACAGGTGAGAAGCCTCATTCATGTAGCACCTGTGGGAAAAGTTTCATTCAGAGGATACAGTTACAGAGACATGAGAGTTCACACTGGTTAAAAGTATCACGCGTGTAAAATGTGGCAGAGCTGTGAGATGCAAGAGTTCGTTGAGAAGCCAAATTAGTGCCACGCCTGAGTGAAAAGATGACCTCATATTCAGGTCATATATTTTCTGTGTAGAACAATAAAGAACCATCAGTATTGTTTATTGTATTCAGAGGTGGTTGACATAGCCTCAGTTATTTCACAGGCCCTTTTTCCACTGATCGGGTGCTGATGTCAGTATTTGAACCGTTCAGTGGTTTTCCACTCACTCGGTGCTCGGCTGAAAACGGGTTCAACTCCAGCACTGCAAGCTAGCTGGTTTGGAACCAAGAATAGGTGACACACAGCAGAAGGGCGTGACTCTTCCATCTCAACGTAAAGTTCTATCTATTCTAATCTAACCACCTCTAATCTTAACACCACCGCTATTTCACTGCATGGTGTGTATTACATGAGAAAAGCAATGCGATTTTCACAGCTGTGAATTAGATTGGGCCCTAAGGCTTCCCTGGAAGTTTTAAGAAAAGTGCATTATAGCTGCTCACACTTTACTTTAATGATAACTAAAATAACATATTGTATTATATTGTCATATAATCAAAATGATGTGGAAAATATTTTCTACCTGGGATGTTTTATGGGATGTCGAGCTTTTTAACCAGCTGCTTACAGCCCTGCTCTCCCACCGTGCAGCTACATCACTGATTTCCATCAGCTGTTTGCTCTTCCTCCTGCTGTCATATGGAGTGTAACTAGCGAGTGCTCCAGTGATGCTCGGTTGAATCATCTGTTAATGTTTGGGTTGCTCATCACCAGCTCTATATCTCCTCCTCGTGTGACTTCATAGCCTGGCTGTACTCAAGTGGGTTTTTGCTTCAAGTGGAGAAACAGGTTTGTTTCCACTTTCAGCAGGAACAGTTTTCTTGCATATTTTACGAAGCATTGTGCTCTGCTGGAGTTTGTTGATGAAGTTCATCTTTCAGGTACCAAACTGGAGGCAGACACGCAGCTCTGTCTGTGAAACCTGCCTGGGTTCGTCTCATTGTTGTAAATGTAAAGGTCCGTGTAAATGTTGTTATATCATTGCTATTGTAATGACACTTTTATATCATGTAAAATTTATACCAGTATTATTGCAGATGATGTGTCACAGCCCTGATTCCAGATTTTGCTTTTTTCATTTAAAACTTAGAATGAAGGTGAAACATTTATTTGATGTGATATTTGTACCATGTAGAGCTGTGGAGGTGACACAAAAAAGCCAAAAAAACCATGTTTTTGTGTCACTTGATGCTTTTCATGTTTCTGTTGTTCAGTGGAGAGTTTTTACTACACGGGGTTCAAAGCTGTAGGTGAAACAGGAGTCAAACACTTTGTTGTTGTTGTTGAGTTTCATGAAGGTCAAACTTCAGGATGTGCCTGTCCTGTTGATTCACAGTATGTCAGTGCTGGTTATGTGTTTTAAAGTCAAATAAAGAGTTCTTTAAAACTTCTTCTGAGGTGTCATCTCTGCAATATAAAACATCAGAGTGTTCTGTGATGTCGCTTTAATGAAAGAAGCAGAGCCTGGAGACAAGGACGGAGACCCACCCATCACTGTGGCTGGGATCACTGAGGGAATTAAACTCTCTGTTTGGGTGGAAGAGATTTGCTCTGAGCCACTAAAGGCTCTGGACGTTGTGGAGCTGTTCTGGTTGAAACGCTGCTCAAACATTGTGTGGAGGTTGAGGACTGCCCTGTTTTAAGCAGGGGGACTGGAGGGTGTGCTCCAACTTCAGGCTTCCCTGGGAGGGTCTTTGTATGCAGTTACTCTTAATGTTTCCTCACTGCTCATTCAAACATTTGCTTCTACTTGTAGACTTTTTACTTATTGATTTATTTGAATTATAAATTTAACCTTAGGCTTCAAGTTTATTTAAAACTGTATTTATCTGGGACTTCTGGTTGGCTCATGGGGTAGTAGGATGCACAGGGAAGCCGCTCTTCCAAAACGCACACGTATCCTACTAAATAACTCGATAGCTCGACTTTTATCAGTGTAAGGCGTTGATGAGTGGGAAAAGACCCACTAAAGGCCGTATAAGAAAGGGGAAAATGTCGAAAACCCAAGAAAAAAGTTCTTTGAGGTCGAAGGCTAACAATTCTGAACCCGGGTCATGCTAGCAGTGGTGAGTCGAGTTCAACAAGCGTTGTCCCCGGTGAGGTAATTAATGTGATAAAGGAGCTGAAAATGGACATGAAAGGAGAGAATGACAGTCTGAGACCTGTGATAAATAGCCTGGGGCAAGAAATCAAGGGGAAACTTAACGTGATCACTGAAATACAAAGCATCTCGGATCGACTTGAAGAAATGGTGACACGTGTGGAACAGGTGGAGGGATGGGCGACAGCGGCAGCGGAGGCTCCCTGCACCTGCCTTGGTGAGCAGCGAGCATTGCAGTCCAAACTAATGGACTTGGAGTCCAGATCCAGATGAAACAACATTCGCATCTTCGGGGTTGCAGAAGGAGAAGAGGGAAACTCGGTACAACAGTTCATTGACAGGCTTATACGTAAAGAACTGCGACTACCACCGGATTTTAAAAATATAATACAACGCGCTCACCGGTCACTGGCACAGAAACCTCACCCTGAATCTCCACCGAGACCCATTATAATCAACTTTCAGGACTTCACCATTAAGGACAAGATATTAAAAGAAGTTTGGAAGAAGAGAATCCAGGTGGGCTCCAGATTTATCTACTTTGACCATGACTATGCTTCTGAGACTGTGAGGAAACGAAAGGAATACAGTGGAATAAAGAAAATCTTAAAGGAGAAGGAGATCTGTTTCCAAGCACCGTATACGAACATATGGATTCACTGGGACACCGGGACTCAAACATACACCAGTGCACATAAGGCGCAGAGAGAGGTGGTGCAGCCGGAGTCACCTGAGAGAGAGTCAACGGAGACGTGGCTCCAGGAGCTTTTGGGATGGAGGCAGGACGACGGTCAGCGTGTTTTTGCTGATGATGTTATAGCATACCTCCAGAATCCAGACATAACTCTCCCCAGACTTTTGAAAATATTGGCTGACTACGGCCAGATGTCAGGTTACTGTATAAATATCACTAAAACACAAGTTCTCCCCATTAACTACATACCAAGTAAGACAATCAGGCAGGAATACAAACTGAAATGGGATGCTAAATCAATAAAATACTTGGGTGATGGAGACACCCAGGTATTTTATTGATTTAGCGTCATAATATAAATTATGACAAAATAAATAACATTATCCAGAAAGATATTAGAAAGTGGTCATTGTTAATAATGGATTTTAGTTCTAGAATTGAGGTAGTGAAAATGAACCTGCTGCCAAGGCTATTATATCTTTTTTTTTCCACTACCAATCAAGATCCCGGACTCTCAGTTTGCAAACTGGGATAAGATGAAATCCTGGTTTATATGAGCAGGAGCTCGACCAAGAGTAAAATTTTAAACACGTCAAGCAGGGATTATGGTGGGCTAGCACTGCCTAACCTTAGAGAATATTATTTTGCAGCCCAAATATGACACATTGTTTATTGGTACTCTCCAGATTATCAGGCCAAATGGAAACACACTGAACTAAATATGGACCAATCTCAACCTCAGACTAGGCTTAGTGCATATGATCATTCAAAGGTGGGGGGTCGTATATTTGAGAAAACTAACAATATGGAAAAAGGTTGTTAGGAACTATAAACTAGAAGGTAATAACAAACTTCTTGTTTGGCCCTCATGCACCCCTAAGTTTGGACCTGGAGTGATAGATATTACATTTACAAGATGGAGAGAAAAAGGAATAATGGCTGTGTGTACACTTTTAGAAGGAAGAAACTTCAAGACATTTGATCAGCTCAAAAGAGAATTCAAATAAAAGAGACCTGTTCAGATATCTGCAGCTAAAACATTTTTTGACAGAAATTAAAACAGGGATTTCAGCAGGAGGTTAGATGTTAGATTCAACTCATTGTACACACAACAAAATGCTTGTTCTAGATCACTCATCCAGAGACGAGCATCTGCAGTCATGCAGCCAGAGACCGGCACTACCATTAGGCAATGTGGTTTAAGTGTCTTGCACAAGGACACAATGTAGCGCAGGGAGAGGGGCTCGAACCTGCAGCCCTCCAGCTGTAAAGCAAGCGCCTACCCACTGCACCACTGCCACTCTTTTTGTCTGACGAATTGATTGATGTGTTGATTGCTGCATACTAACTCCTAGACAAATCATGTCCAAACTGTATAAGGGTTTACATAAGCAAAATGATATAAACTCTCTATATGTTATATTAAAATGGGAGCAGGAAATGAATATTCAGTTGTCTGAGAGTGATTGGTATTCTATGTGCAAAACACAACAATCCTCTACTAGCTCTAATGGGTGGAGGGAATTTGGTTGGAAGATTCTGATGCATTTTTTCACACCCTTATATCAAAAGTAAGCAATTAGGGCTATAACAGCAATGCTGGAGACAATGTGGAAACAAGAATGCCAGTCCCTCACATGTTTTTTGGTCATGTACAAGGCTGCAACCAATTTTAGACAGAATTCTGAAGACTTTGGACGATATTTTTAACTTCAACACTATTAAGGATGTGAAAATAATGTTCCTGGGTTTGATACCTGATGCCATATCTCAGACTGAAGATGCCTATCTCTTCAAAATTTTGATACTGGCATAGTTACAAGAAACGGGCTGAAGTGCGACGCTCCAAGCTTTGTCCAGTGGATGGACATTGTCAAGGAAATATACACCATGGAGAAGCTGACCTACTCTCTCAGGACTAAAGCAGGGACCCATGTAAGACTTTGGGGCAAGTGCGTATCGTACAAGAATAGTGGGTCAAATTTCCAGTTTTCATGAGACCAGCCTAATAGCTTAGCGATACAAATAATACCCCCCTTGTTTTGTTTTTTCTAATTGTGTGTTTTGGAATGTCTGTTTCATATAAAACTTTAAAATTTAAATAAAGAGTTAAAAAAACTGTATTGATCTTTTATCCTAATATTTGCTTCACGCTTCCTTTTCTGATTTTCCTAAATAAGTTTTAGTTTTAATTCAAAGGAAAATATTGTTATGCTTATGTGGGTTTTATAATTTTATTTTAGTTTATTTAAATTTTAATATGTTAGCATGAACTGGAAAACACTTTGAGTTTGTGTTTTGAAATGTACTTTATAAACAAATGTGACATAATTTGTTGGTAAAAATCAGTAAAAAAGAGGTGGGTAGTTCCATTCAAAGAATGCATTCAGGTCCTGTGGGATTTAATAGTCGTAACAAATAATTTAAAAGATTCTAGAATTTAAATACCCACTGTATTTTTTTTAATAAAAAAAATTTCTGTTGCAGAAATGGTTACACACACAGTCTCTCTCGCTCCTCTTCCTGGAATGAGTCCCAGCCTGATAACCCTCCCTCTGCTTCCTGCTCTCTAACTCAGCACCTCCTCTCTGTCCACATGTCTCCTTGTTCCCTCCCCTTCAGATCTGCACTTTGAAGATGGGTGTAACCAACATGTGGAGCTGTGTGAGAGCTGACAGGTCCCATTCACTGCAGAAACTCATGTTGTTTAGATCAGAGCTCAGACTAGTTTCCGTTAGAAGGAAGTGAAACTCACACAGTCACTGACACTGAGAGGAGAAATGGCGCAGAAAGGAGTTCAGCTGGACCGAGAAACCTTCTCTTGTTCGATCTGTTTGGATCTACTGAAGGATCCGGTGACTATTCCCTGTGGACACAGCTACTGCATGAACTGTATTAAAGGCTTCTGGGATGAAGAGGAGGAGAAAAAAATCTGCAGCTGCCCTCAGTGCAGACAGACCTTCACACCGAGGCCTGTCCTGGTGAAAAACACCATGTTAGCAGTTTTAGTGGAGCAGCTGAAGAAGACTGGACTCCAAGCTGCTCCTGCTGATCACTGCTATGCTGGACCTGAAGATGTGGCCTGTGATGTCTGCACTGGGAGAAAAATGAAGGCAGTGAAGTCCTGTTTGGTCTGTCTGGCATCTTTTTGTGAGAAACACCTTCAACCTCATAATGATTCTCCTCCATTAAAGAAACACAAGCTGGTGGAGCCCTCCAAGAAGCTCCAGGAGAACATCTGCTCTCGTCATGATGAGGTGATGAAGATGTTCTGCCGTACTGATCAGCAGAGTATCTGTTATCTCTGCTCTGTGGATGAACATAAAGGCCACCACACAGTCTCAGCTGCAGCAGAAAGGACTGAGAGGCTGAGAGAGCTCGAGGTGAGTCGACTAAACATCCAGCAGAGAATCCAGGACAAAGAGAAAGATGTGAAGCTGCTTCAACAGGAGGTGGAGGCCATCAATCAGTCTGCTGATAAAACAGTGGAGCACAGTGAGAAGATCTTCACTGAGCTGATCCGTGTGATCCAGAAAAGAAGCTCTGATGTGAAGCAGCAGATCAGATCCCAGCAGGAAACTGAAGTGAGTCGAGTCAAAGAGCTTCAGGAGAAGCTGGAGCAGGAGATCACTGAGCTGAAGAGGAAAGACGCTGAGCTGAAGCAGCTCTCACACACAGAGGATCACATCCAGTTTCTACCCAGCTACCCCTCACTGTCAGCACTCAGTGAGTCTACACACTCATCCAGCATCAATATCCGTCCTCTGAGATACTTTGAGGATGTGACAGCAGCTGTGTCAGAGCTCAGAGAGAAACTACAGGACATCCTGAGAGAGGAACGGACAAACATCTCACTGACAGTCACTGAAGTGGATGTTTTACTGTCAGATCCACCAGAGCCAAAGACCAGAGCTGAATTCTTAAAATACTCACATGAAATCACACTGGATCCAAACACAGCACACACACAGCTGTTATTATCAGAGGGGAACAGAAAAGTAACACGAATGAAACAAGACCTGTTTTATTCTGATTATGCAGACAGATTCTCTGGATTGTGTCAAGTCCTGAGCAGAGAGAGTCTGACTAGACGTTGTTACTGGGAGGTGGAGTGGAGAGGAGGAGTTTATGTAGCAGTCGCATACAAGAATATCAGCAGAGCAGGGAGAGGGAATGAATGTTGGCTTGGACGTAATAACAATTCTTGGGCATTAAATTGTGACAAAAACAGTTTTACCTTTTTGTACAACAACATCCAAACTCCTGTCTCAGGTCCTCAGTCCTCCAGAGTAGGAGTGTACCTGGATCACAGAGCAGGTATTCTGTCCTTCTACAGCGTCTCTGAAACCATGACTCTGCTCCACAGAGTCCAGACCACATTCACTCAGCCGCTCTATGCTGGACTTTGGTTTTACACCTATGGAAACTCTGCTGAGTTCATTAAGCTGAAATAGACTGAAGTCTTTCATATTGTTGTGGGTATAAATCTGTATTTTCTTTCCATCATTGTTGTGGCATTTCTGCACAGAGATCAGCTGTCAGTCAAACATTATGGGTGGTACCTTGACATCTTCTAGTTGTTCTCTTGGTGTTTTGGAGTTTTTAGGTGGAGCTCTTTCCTGTGTCTGTTTAGCCATGGAGGCGATCACTGCTCATGATGATTTTGATTTAGAAAAATATTTCTGCACATGAAAATGTAAACTTCTCTGTGCTCTAAATGTTTGTTGAATATTTGTATTGATGTATTTATATGTTGTTGTTTCTCTTATCACTTCGTGGACCTTAACAGAGAAATCAGCAGACCTTCTTTTATCACACAGATTTTGTTCTCATCACTTTGGACATTTGGAAAGAAACTGCTTCATTACAGAGAAATTACTAAAGTTTTTGCTTACTTGTTAATTGTTTTAAAGGTGTTTTTTTTTTTTTCTTTTTTCCAATCCAGTCATCCAGTTGGTAAATACTCAGGCTGTTAAGACTGACTGAACCATCTCAGTTAATTTTATTCCATGTATTCTGGCATTGATGTATTTTGGGATATTTATCAGTATCAGTGTGAACACCTTTCTTTACAGCTGTCAATAAAGCATCAACACTTTACTGCTGTAATAGAAATAAAACACTTGTGTGGGTGTGACATCTTTACCAAAACTTAAAAATAACAGAAAACATATACTCCCCCTTTAAAGATCTATATTCATATTAATCTACAACTGAACAGCAGGAGCAGCTGATCTGGTTCATTCATGTCCTTCTGGACTCAGAATTGGAGCAGATGCTGCATTGATTCAGTGATATTAGTTTAAATATTTTTGTAGCTCCAAGTGTTGGTTTGACTCAGGATGATGTTCTGAATTTAAGAAGTTTGGTTACAAATTCTTCAAACTAGTTTATTAAATATGTCAGAAAATTATTCAATCAAACTGAACCTGGGCCAAACATCAAACTGATCTTAAGCTGTGTCCAAATTCAGGGGCCTCATTCTTCGAAGGCCGCATTTGTAGGCTGATTACGTCACAGTGAGACAACGAAGGCTGTCCAGATTCAAAGACTCCTCCAAATGTGGTCAACGAATGGGTCCTTCTTTTCTCGAATTTGAAGGATGGGTCCGGTGTATCCTTCGCGGCCTACCATATCCCATGATTCATTGCGTATCAAAACTCAAACACAAAAATGGCGGAGGATAGCAGCCAAAAAGTTTGAAAAATGACTCTTTGTGTGACAAAAAAATAATCTTTTAAGTTTGTTTAATTGCAAAATGTGCTCCGCTGTTTTCGGAGCTGTCTGCTGTAGACTGCAAATTTAAAATTTAATATCAAGCAGGCTTTTCAAACAACCTGCACAGGCATATACGAATTATTCATCCATCAGTGCAATTAGAAGAACAAAACAGGGCAGGTCATAGCAGGTAGGAGAAATACGATCAACTTCTCAAAGGCCCTTGGTTTTTCTGAGTTCCAAACTTTTGTTTTATAATTTGTATTTGGAGCGCTCTATTATATGTTGAGTATATAAAGAAACGTTTCATATAATGTATGTTTTTACATTAGTAATTAATTTTACACTTTTTTTAAAATTAAAGTCTGAGGAGCCACTTGGGAGCCGAAAGAGCCGTCTCTTCTTTGGGAGCTGAGCCTTAAGAGCCGGCTCTCTGAAAAGAGCCGGTGTTACGTCGAGCCGCGTTTCCCCATCAGATACGGTTTCCCCAGCGTCTCTGCGCCGCCCACCAGCGTCTCTGCGCCGCCCACGCGGCAAAAAACGCGCGTGCTTGTTCAGCGCTCGTAACCAGCGCACCGTGCTTGCGCCGCAAGAAAACTACGGACACCGTGAAAGCTCAAACAACGTGTTTCGGCGAAGTTGTCCCACTTTTTGCAAATGCGCTCCCATCAGATACGTGCGCTCTCTCTCTCTCTCTATGTTTAGATGTTTATCGATAGATAGATAGATAGATAGATAGATACTCCATATAGCCCATGCGGATAGCTCTATATAACCCAAAACTGGGTAAACACATCTTGATAGCCTAATAACAGCCATCAGATACCGTACCCCCAGTTTAACACAGGGGGAACGGTTTCTGATGGCTGTCCCTGGGCCATCAGAATGTGTTCCCCCAGTTTAACACAGGGGAACACGTTGTTTGAGCTTTCACGGTGTCCGTAGTTCTCTTGCGGCTCAAGCACGGCGGTGTGGTTACGAGCGCTGAACAAGCACGCGCGATTTTTGCCGCGTGGGCGGCGCAGAGACGCTGGGGAAACCGTATCTGATGGGGAAACGCGGCTCGACGTAACACCGGAATTCCCATCACTAGGGCGTAGAAAACAAACCGTGACAAAGAGAAAGTGAGCCAAGGGAGACCCCTTGTGGCCAAATTTAGACATGACAACATGGGGTGAAATACGTCTTGTAAAGGAATGTCGAGCTTCTAAAAAACTTTTCAAATGAGTGTCTAAGGTCAGACAAAAGGACAGAAATGACTTCACAGCATTCAACCAGCCCACTGAAACAAAACGTTTACTTAGTTTAACTTCTCCCTTTCATCTATTTCAGTCCATTAAACACGTGGTTATAAAACACTGGCGGGTTTTTGTAAAGTTGTTTGTCCTCCTTTATGCTATGAAGCATTCTTGTAATTTTAGAGATAATCTTGCAAAGACAGATATATGTTAAACCTCAACATCCCTGAGCTGGGCGGAGTTATAGAGTTATAGAGTCATCTGGGTGGGTGACTTCAATGCACATAATCCTCTGTGGGGCCGTGGAACAAAAAACAGAACAACAGATTAGAATTAAGTATAACAGCACTTTATACATTTTCTGTATCATCAAGGTAATACACGCACATTCCTGTGATGATGCTGCACACAGTTTGCGCTTCATTCAGTGGTTTTATAGGGTAAGGCTAACAAGCTGCAGATATAAAACTGTTCCCCTATCAGAGGATCTATATGCTAACAGGATTTTGTCTCATCCAGGTACCTAGATCACGGGAGACCTGCTGAAGCGTGTTTTGCAGCTGGCTCAGCAAATCTCGTAACTTTTAAAGTCGCCATTTGTATGCGACTGCCAGAGACAAAAGGCCGCTGAGTGGTGTTAGGCTCAGCCTTTTTCTCTAATTTCAGCCAGTATGGCCACCAGAGGTGCTCGGTTCTGCTGTGCTGTGAACTGCAGCAATAACAGCAGGACTTCCAGCTTATTAATTAATCAAAGATTCAGACAGAGTTTTAATTCTTTTGAAAGCCTGACTCTTAGTTTTGTCCACCCTAATTGGAAAATTCAAAAACCTGTTTTATTTGTTATTATCTATCGTCCACCTGGTCCTTACTCAGAGTATCTGTCTGATTTCTCAGACTTTTTTTTTAACTGATTTAATGCTCAGTTCAGATAAAATAATTATAGTGGGTGATTTTAACATCCATGTAGATGCTGAAAATGACTGCATTTAATCTATTAGACTCAATTGGCTTCTCTCAAAATGTAAAGGAGCCCAACCGCCACTTTAATCATACTCTGGATCTTGTCCTGACATATGGCATAGAAACTGAAGACTTAACAGTATTCCCTGAAAGCCCCCTCCTGTCTGATCATTTCTTAGTAACATTTACATTTACTTTAATGGATTACACAGCAGTGGGGAATAAGTTTTATTACAGTAGAAGTCTTTCTGAAAGTGCTGTAACTAAGACATGAGATGACCCAAATTTCTGTGAGTATTTCTGGTACATCTGGCACATTTGACAGCTGTTTGATTTTGCTTTTTTTTTAAATATTGTTTTGCAGCACTAGATCAAAACACATGTGCTCTGCCCACTTTGAGGAAGTGGCATACAACTGCCAGTCTGACATCTCCAACTCCAACCTCCTGCCTTCTGCTGTCCCCACTCTGGTGGCATGTCCAAATCCCTCACTCAGTCAACATGCAAACCATCTGCTGAATGCCGCTGTCCAGGGCGCCTGCCCCCTCCATCGCCACCTATCCAGGCTGTGAGCACACCAGAAATAACTGGAACGGTTGGTGATGACCTGGAAGCAAAGGGCAGTTTCCTGGAAGAGCAACTTCAAGCTGAAAGAGATGGGGTAAATCTTAATCTTTTGTTAATTAATTAACTTCTCTATTATGTGTGTAACCTGTTCAGATCTTTCTAAGAAAAAAAATTATCATATGATCCATGAAATGCCCCTTTTGGTCAATTGCTGCCAACGTCACCCCGTTTCATGTGAACGGACTTGTACCTAGATCGGGAAACCATGGATCAACTTAGTGAGTTGATAACCAGCTCTGTGTGAGTGCTTATCCTGATTGCCAGTATTTGGGTAAGTGAATCCAGATAATGGAAGAAACCCTGGGTATGCTGAACTCGCATGTAGTGTAGGGCCCAGGCCATGGGTGTCATTGTTTGTGCTTTCCTTTTGTTGATGGACTTCTGTCACCTGTGCCCACCATAGGGTTTGGTGCTGCTGGTGCTTTAATAATGGGAATACGCACATGAAATGCAGAAGAAAGCTCCATGCTTATGTTTCTTTTTGCTGCCCTGTAATGTTAAAAGCATCGCATATTCTGACATTCTCAAAAATTTGTTTAAATGCTTCAGAAACACACAGTCTAACAATCTGTATTTGCACTGAGACAATGAAGAAACCAATAACTTGATGATCAAGATAAACTTTCATACCAAAGATGACAGATAAAAATGAAAATCATGTAAAACTTTTACATTTTTTTTTTTTTTGGTCAGGTCTGTGTGAATGGTTGTCTGTCTCTTGATGCGTCTTGATGTCGCTGCCATGTGGATGTATTGAAGAAATTCTCCCCTGACAAAGTTCTTCTTAGATTATCATAGATTTTTTTACAAGAAAGAACAGTGTCATACCAAGAACTCCTAGTCTGTGCTTGAGAGAGATGTCCAGTCGTCATCTCTTTGTCTCTCTCAGAAGACCAGAAAGTTTCAGCTTCTATACCATAGTGCTCTGCCCCAACATCTGTTTACATTGCATGTGATGTCATCTATAGACTGGCTGGAAACAGTTTCAGAGAACTCTGAGAGCCTCTGGTATGCAAACCTTTCCTTATTTGGTCAAAGGAGAGAAGAGGACTTTAAGGTAAAGGGCCTCAGCTAAGAAGGCCTCAGCTATAATTCGTATATCTTAAAGAAAACCGTATATGGAGTTTAAAACACACAGTATATCAGACATCACACTCTCTGTGTTAGCCTTGCCACAGGCTGGTGACCTGTACAGCGTGCATCCTGCCTCTCTGACAGCTGGGATATGCTCCAGCCCCCCCCATGACCCTGAAAAGGATAAGTGGAAGAAGATGGATAGATGAAGGTCTCAGTCTTAGTGCAGAAGCAGCATTTATATGAACTCACTGGCCACTGTTTTTCCATGGGTGAACTCTCTCTGCTTCCTCACCTCAACTTCTTCTTCTGACTGCTGCTGAACTCTGACCTGTTTGACCCACAGAAAGATTCCTTGATGGGATTAATCTAGGTCCAGACAAGCTACACAGGTTCATGAGGGAGAACTGGAGCTTCATGAGAGAGGGAAGAGGGTGAGGAAGTGTACAGAGAGAAGTGTTCGAGTCATGGATATTCATAAGGACAACTGACTTGTAACTTTTGCAGTGTGATGCAAGTTTAATTGCATTACAATGAGAGGAGTTTAAAGGATTTGTGTTTTAAAGATCAACCAGCTATTTTGTGCACTCAGGAGTCTGGGCTTAAGCCTTGTCTAGATTTATGTGTTACTACGGTATGAAAGTGTCAGACTTGATCAAAATGAAAAAGCTGGTGAAGGGTGTGTAGCTTTTCTAAGGTCAGATGCTTATTCAAGAGTGGAACTTCAGTTTTGAGTGTCTGGCTGTAAGGATTTGGGTAAAACACAAGTGCATAAACACAGTAAACTTGTACATTGTACTGAGTTGGATGGAGTTCTGGAGCAACGAGTCATTTGTGTGGGTGACTTCAATGCACATAATCTTCTGTGGGGCTGTGGAACAAAACAAAACAAAACAAAACTGGGAGTACTTTAGAGGAATTCATGGACAAGTGTGGGTTATTATATTTGGATGGTGACAGCATTCTGTCCCATTAAGTTTCTCCCATTGCTGGTTTACATCCATCTTGTAAATTACCACCATCTCATGACTGCAGTTGGGTTTAATCTCAGGAAGCTAGCTTGACTCCGAGCCAGTGGAATCTGTAACATTTGTTATTTTCATAGCTGTATCTTTGAGTTAACAAAATCTTGAGTTCATGAAGCTGCGAGGTGAATGGCTTTTTTTCTGGTGTAAAAAAAGAACAGGAGGGATAGGGTGATATTTAATTTCTTAGCGGAATAAAGCCTGGGAACTGTGCTTTGAGTTATGCCTGAATGACTGCCTAAGAACAGACACTGACACTTCTGGATGCAGATCCATCATCAGGGAAAACATAACAGCTTTGTGGCAGCAGCAGTGGGAGAAGGAAAATAAGGGCCATCGTGAATTTTCATTGAAGAAGAATATTAACCCTTTAACATTCCGGGGGTTTTGTGTCAAAAACGCCTAAGAATTTACTCAAATTTTTAAGTTAAAGCTGTTCCTAAACCCTTGGGACTATGTGAAAAGCTTGGGCATTTTGGAAAGGTAACATTCTATATTTTTAATACAAAAGTAAGATTTCCTCTAAGTGTAACTATCAGAAAGTTATTCTCTTTGAACAGACAAATTTGAAGATTTTTTTTCTCGCCTAGATTAAAAAACAAAAAAACAAGAGATTAGACAGTTGAATTTGGTACTTATGGACTTAAAACACATCATGATTGCAAAGAATAAGGTCTTGGCTATTCCCCATTTCAAATTTGAAAGCAATAGCTGTAAAATTGAGCATTTTACAGCATATTCCATAAGGTATGGGTTGTGCGTTTTTCAGAGTGACATTTTGGAGACACTTGGACAACCCTGAAATATGCAATAACTTCTGAATGCTTCATCCTACAGACATCAATGAGGGCTCTAATGAAAGCTTACACTTAGAGGAATTAGAATATAGAGCCAAAGCCACTCTCCCTGTTTTAGAAATTCATATTTTATCATAAAAAGCAATAAGAGTACACTAAACGTGTGCATTATAAACAGTAGTCCAAACCAGTGCTATAGTCAACAAACATTTTAATAAACACACAAATATTACTATATATACTATATACATACTATATTTAAATAAAAATATTAAATAAAACTATTTACATACTCATGGCACATTATTATTTTACATGTTCTTTTCTCTGTGTCAGTCATCACGGTTTACAAAGGCATGGTACACACTTGACTGGAGTTTTTTCATGGCACTATAGCCTTTTATAATCTTTTCTTTGTGTTTTGGCAATGTTTTGAACAAAAAAAAACCATCAAAACAGCAATAGCACACATAAAACATCTTTTATACATGAGCGCACAGAAATCCTGAAACCACAAATCTGTCATTCGAAGGATGCTCTGTTTTACAGAAAGAACATAGACCCCTCAAACTATACATCCACGTGTTCAGAATTTCATTGGCTAAGCGTCTGTAGCGTTATTTTTATTCTGTGAGCTGATAGGTTGGATCTGTTGTCATCAGAATGTGGGCAGGAGCTTGTGCTAGTCTGTGACACTCATTGGCTATTCCTTGCTACAGACAGCCGTCACAGTGTCCCAGTTGGTCAAGTTAGGTGTCAATCAAAGCCTAAGACCCGGAACTTCCGATTTGGAGCAAAATGGAGGCTCTATCGGCAGCTATACAGCTAACAGGAGGCAACAAACAGTGTTTACGTTTTTTCAAGAAAAGTTTAGGCTCTGTTTTTGGTGCCCTTGTGGATACGACTCGTGTTTTTGACCTCATGGATGTATTGGATTATATTCACTGGACTGTTACGGACAGAATGATGCCAAATTTGTGGAGAATTATGAAGATTTGGAGTCCAGACGAGCGGTCGAAGGTAGGAAAGTCAAATTACTAGTTTCGGCTATCAGCTTACAATACCCTGCGCTGTATATGCTGTGATTTTTGTACATGGCAATGGCATACATGGTTAGAAGAGGAGAACCGTGGCTTTCTTTTAATGTTTCGTATGTGTGTTTTGACAACATAGGGACGGAGAAATTTGACTGTATATTTAAGAATTCTGCGCGACGGCCCTTGATCGGGCCGCGGAACGTTAAAGGGTTAAAATACAGAAACACCATCTGTTGTGTATAAAGCAGCAGGGATGGGGTGATTTTGATTAGAGTGAGGCTGGACCACTGTGATTTGAATTATGGGTTGGCACTGATGGATGAGCATCCTGGTGGAAAGGCAGAAAGTGTTAAGCATGCTTTGATGGTCTGCTCCAACTATGCTGCAGAAAGAAACCTTGGACATTACAGAATATTCCTTAAAATCAATGCTCAGCTTGGATCACTGGGGGAAAAATAAATTCTGTATTCAGGTTTCTGCAAAGTACCAGACTTTAAGGCTCGTTTGAATGGCACCAATGACCCGAGGAGGGCAGTGATGCACATTTGGCGCGTCTATTCTGATAGAAATACAACAGAAGAAGAAGACGAAGGGCGGCAATGACACGACTGTTATTGCTAAGCAGCAAAGTCTGCTGTATGTGAGTTTATCAAGCAGAGATAACCTGCTGCTGCAGAAGCAATATGAGGATGAGAAACTATCGTCCAGTATGAGGAGGCGATCAGGCGTCAGGTTAACCTGCTGGATATCAGCCTCAGACCCGAGATGGAGTCACACAGAATAGGTATGTAAACTGTGATGGACTCAGCAAGCCTGATCGGAGACGGCAAACCTTTAGCATTAAGCGTCCATTGAGACAGGAGAAAGCGACTTTCAGAACATTTCTTTACAGATCAGAATCAAAAGACAGCGGGAGAAAGTTTCTGCTTTCTGCAGTGAGCCACAGCTCGCTGTCTGCTTCCAGCTCTCTGTCCCTCTCTCCGCGGCTACGCGGCAGTCCGCTGCCGCCTGCGGTGCGCCTCACCTCCGTCTGCGCCCGCAGACTTCCCGAGGTGGAACCGTCGGTGCAACATAAAGGTTGCAACCTGGCCATCAGCATATACTGTCGTCTATGTGAACCGGCCATAAGACTGATCATATACTGTGCATGAAAGGGTCAGAGGGTGCCTTGACACAGACGTATGCACCTGCACTCTAAGTACAGTAAATGTTTTCATGCCGTGATATTTGTCTCCAAACGCAAGTGCTGTAAAACCTAAAAACATCACTCTCCCTGCTCTCTGAAATAACAGTTAAGGATTAATCATCTGTTTATTTGTGTTCAGTTGAATATTTATACATTCTAAACGCATCTGTAGTTCAAAATCTGGTATAGAAACTTATTATGAAAGAATTGGACAAAAACTGACCTGGACCATATTGTGAAGGTATAAAGTATAAACACTATGTAAAGACTGAAGTGTGAAGGTAAATGTTTTCTACACTGTTGTGTGTACTTTTGTTCCTCAAGACCTCCCACAGCATCATGAAGTGTGAGGAAGAGGAGGGTCTGGGTGACCAGCAGGTCTGTAAGCAGGAGAGGAACTCCAGTCTGGACCAGGAGGACTCAGAACCTCCTCAGATTAAAGAGGAACAGGAGGAACTCTGCATCAGTCAGGAGGGAGAGCAGCTTGCAGTGAAACAGGAGGCCGAAGGCATCATCGTGTGGACCGGGGAGGAGCATCTCAGGCAGCTGGCGAGCATCTGGAAACCTGGTGAGCTTTTTTGTTGTTTATGAATAACCTGTTAATGGCACTCTTTAATAGCAGCTTCATTTTGTAAAACTCTGCATTGTAATTGTGTTACAAAGTGTTTTTTAGTTACTTTTTCTACCTACTTTCTCTTTACCAAACTAAATTTCTTCCTCTGAGTTTTGTTGTAGTTTAACCTCGTTGTGTGAAACTACCAGTCCAGTTCAAATGAATTCCACAGTCACTGAGGCCCCGTTTACACGACAGCGTTTCCAGTGGAAATGGTGTTGTTCCGAAAAGTGACGCGTTTACATGGAGATGATTCAGAAATGATCTCCGTTTACACGGAAAAGATAAATGCTGAAAATGCTGCAGTTCCCATTGCCAGGCCACCAGTTGGTGGGGTGGATATAGGAGCCGCAACCATAGTGCGCAAGTGTGAGTGTTCCCTTTTCAAAAAAGCGTTTTTGTCTGTTTACGTGGAAACGGAGGCCGGAGCGTTTCAATAACACTCCACTCTGGAGCCCGTTTCCAAAAAGTGTCATATTCACTCTGTTCTCGTGTAAACATTAGGAAACTTAACCGTTTTCATTTTGAAACATTGACATGTAAATAGGGTCTAAGTGTGACTGACTAACGATGCAGTGAGGATGAAGTCTGTTGGTTAAGGAGACTGAAACAGTCTGATGTTTGCAACCTGTGAATGAGATCAGATCTAAATTTGCTCTTAATATGCTTGTGCCAGAATATGCTTAATATTTGTGTACATTATTAGTGGCAGCAGCAGATATCACATTTTGGTAAATGTGAATTCACACTTTGAAATAACAGCTTGCTGACTTTTGTATTCTGCTTTCTCAAAGATACTTTCACAGAATACTGAAGGTCCTGATTCAGAACTAAAACTTGATCCACTTCATTTATTCATGATAAGAATAAAATATCAAAAAATAAACTCTGAAACTGATGTGACATGTTCAGCTGATTTTACAGCTGCTCAGTCTGATGATGAGTTGAACTGCAGACTTTGATTGCACAACTATGTAAGTGAAGCTTCTTCTGCTTAACAGCAGCAATCTGAGACTGCAGATCTCCACCAAGGATGAAAACTCTTCTACACAGTGCATGACTTGAGTCCCTGAATCCAGAAGGACCTGGATTTGTTTAAAATATTTTGTGGAAAACATTTAGTGTTCCTAAATGTTTCTATTTCTTTTTTTTATATGAATTTATGAATAAATTCTAGGAGATTTTACAGTGAAATAGTAAAGAATACTTCCAAAAATACCAGAAATATTTTACTCAACGTTTCATTCCAACAGACTGGAAAAAAAATCACTCCCATTGCCTGATCTTGTGCTGAGTGGAGACAGTACAGAAGTGAAGGCACATTAAAATGACCTGCAGTTTAACATGCTGTCACAGTTGTATCAGCAGCAGTGACCATCAGCACCAGTAAACAGTCACTTGAACCCTTTTTACTCTTAACATTGCTGAAAAGTGTCAGAACTCAAGTTCTCATTTGCATCAGTTTGTTGTTCACATTTATACACTTTTAATTTCACCTGCACATGTGAGCCACATGCTGTCATTACAGATTTGACCAATAATTAAAACTTATCTTCTCATTGTCTCATTGTCCTTTCAGAATGCCACCAACAACATATTTGTAAGGAGGAGGAGGTTCTTGCACACCAGGAGAGGAACTCCAGTCTGGACCAGGAGGACCCAGAACCTCCACAGATTAAAGAAGAACAGGAGGAACTCTGTACCAGTCAGGAGGTGGTGCAGATTGTACTGAAGCAGGAGACTGATACCTTTACGGTGACTCCTACTTATGAGGAAAGTGACCTCAATGAACCAAACAGTGACCAGTTCCTTGCTCACAGCTTTCCTGAACCAGAGAGCGTGGATCAGGGAGAAAGTGTGCATGTGGACTCGGGCTCAACTAGAAATGCAGAGCTAAAGAAGAGGAGACATCCCAGTAACAGAGTAAAAAACTCTCCGGTGTCAGAGAGTCTGTGTAAAACTGATACAAGTAAAAAGTCTATAAAATGTGAAACTTGTGGGAAAACATTTCAGTGTAGATCCAGCCTGATGAGACACATAAGAGTTCACACAAGTGAGAAGCCACATTCTTGTGGCACCTGCGGGAAAAGATTCATTTGGAAATCAGGTTTGGAAACACATGTGAGAATCCACACAGGTGAGAAGCCATACTTTTGTAACACTTGTGGGAAAAGGTTTAATAAGAAATCAGGGTTTGAAAGTCATGTAAGAATCCACACAGGCGAGAAGCCGTATTTTTGTGGCACCTGTGGGAAAAGTTTTGGAAAGAAATCAGGACTGGAAACTCATTTGAGAATCCACACAGGCGAGAAGCCGTATTCTTGTAACATCTGCAGGAAAGAATTTCGAGACTTGTCGACAATGAAAAGTCACAGGAGAATCCACACAGGCGAGAAACCATATGTTTGTAGGTGCTGTGGGGAAAGATTCAGTTGGAAATCAGGATTGAATTTTCATCTAAGAATCCACGCGGGTGAGGAGCCAAAGCACTACAACAGCTGAGGCAGAAGATGACCCCATATTCACATCATGGTGGACTTCCTGTCCACAGCCGTGAAGAACTCTACATTGTTAATTCCAACTCTGACTTAACGTTTCTCTCAATTTGTTTAGTTTTTAGAGGTCCATCCATCCATTTTCTTCTGCTTATCCTTTTGAGGGTCGCGGGTGGGTCGGGGGGGGGGCTATCCCAGCTGTCATAAGATTAGAGTCGGGGTACACCCTGTACAAATCGCCACCCTGTTGGCGGGCTAGGTTTTAGAGATGACACTAATATTTATTGAATACAGAGGCTCTTTTAATATTTATCACAGAAATTGCTTCATTAAAAAGCAACATGGAAATTAGGGCTGCAACTATTGATAATTTTAGTAATCAAGTATTCTATCAATTATTCCATTGATTTATCGAGTAATAGGATAAGAAATACTTTTGTCTTATTAACAGTTCATCTGCATATTTTAACTTCGTAGATTTACTGAAGATTTTTTTTGCTGTGTGAAACAAACAGCAGTGGATGGAGCAGCTACAAAGTTCTCTTTTCTTCACTTGCTGATCAGGTGGTTGATGAAGGACCTCCAGCTGTTTCCCAGTAAAGGTTTAATGGTCACAGGGAAAAGTGCTGCTGCTTTGGATGCTA
The DNA here is from genome assembly GCF_007364275.1 of Archocentrus centrarchus. NCBI lineage: Eukaryota > Metazoa > Chordata > Actinopteri > Cichliformes > Cichlidae > Archocentrus > Archocentrus centrarchus. The sequence goes on along the minus strand of NC_044362.1, from coordinate 31,960,148 downwards.
GAAAACGTTTCGTTTTGCTCCACCTGAGCTCACCGTCTCGATGACGGCTCAGCGACGGAGAACTTTAACGTAATGTGGGTGAAATGCTCCGCTTACCTTGAGGCACCTGAGCTGCAGAGTTTAAACGAAGCATCGAAGCAAAAAATTTATGAAGATCTTATTTAGAATTGAATTATTTGAGTTACTCAAGGAATTGTTGCAGCCCTAATGGAAATGAATCTTTCCTCACTTGTACCTTTTTAATAATGTTCCTTTCTTCTTTATCAGCCAATAAATATGTTTTACTGCACATGAATAAAGACTAAATTATAAATGTGGGTTATTTTGTTGCAATTTATTTTTAATGAAGACTAAACTTCAGTATGGCCTTGTCCTGTTGGTTTAGTCTCTTGTGCTGTTTTTTTTTCATATTGTGACTCATATGTTGCAAAATTTGATTAAAACTTGTGACTAATTTTGTCTCATGTGTACGCCCTGAAATATAAATGCAGTCTTATGTGCTATACTGGCTCATGATAAGTGGTTGTGTCATATTGTCTGGACTCAAGTAAACTCATCATATGCAAACCCAAACATCTGTGCAGCTTACTTCATAAGTGCAGTCACTTACTGTTAAAAATACGCTGTTATAGATGTATATTATTCATAGTTTATATTTTATTCTGTATTACAATCTTATCCACAGTCTCTCTGCAGCTGCACTCTCATCATCACCAGTCCTTGCCATTGCCTGACTCTCTGTCCAGACCTGCCATCCTGTAGCTGTCCACCAGATGTCCTCAGACCTTTGCTACATACCTGTCACTACCTGTCATTTGTGTTACCATTACCTAAGCCTGCTTCCAACCTACAATCCTTTACATACAAGGTCCTGTTCAGGAGGCAGGCACTCGGGTCATTTCTTCATTCACCAGTGGAACCAATTACTTTATCAATTTACCAATTAATCAGCCAGTTTCCCCACACTGGAAACATTTACTGTAGCAATCACTGTTTAAATAATCTGTTTAAAGCTGATCAATAGTCAGTCATGATCACGCTGATGGAAGAATGTCACAGTTGGGATCTTGGAGATGATGGGAACATTTGAGTGAAGATGAGGATGAAATGACTGAGACTAAAACAAAAGTATATTTTAAAATGACTTTAAAATTGGCAACATAAAGGCTGATAGTAATCTGATTACATTTCATGTTGAAATTTGTTCACAGATTGAGATTCAGTCATTAAATGACATCATCATTTTGTAAGGTACAGTGTCTGAAATTCAAAGTCTGAATTTCAACATATTTCCTACTGAAAATCACTTAAATCCATCTCAGTGGGTCAACCCAGATAGCAGTGACTCCAATCCAGGTCCACCTGAAGGTATCATAGGCTCTGTGATGGAACCATAAACCGGTCATCAGACTCCAGTTGCATGGAGCGGTGGATCCACTTCAGATCTGGTCATTTCCCATTCATCCCTTCCAAATCTGAAATGGATGGAATGGTGTCAGCCTTGTACTCATTTGTGCACATGTCCAACTTAAACCCCTTGAAGGTCTCAAAGGCCAGATTAACACTTGTTGCACTTTAAATTCTCACTCTACATTTGCATTTACTAATTTGTATCCACATTCTCATAACACATTTAAATCAATGTAAACATTTAAATCAGTGAAGTGGTTCATTAAATATGTAAAATAATATTCAGTGATCCAAGTCTTTCATGTTAGTTTATTTTGAAAATCTCTGTTTTCATTCATCTGTTTTTGAAGCATTAAAATTCAAGAAACATGAAGCCAGGTGTGTGTGTGTGTGTGTGCCAACCAAAGGAGCTCTAACTAGTCTAACATGACTGAATGATTGGTTTTGTGGTCTCGGAATATGCATGTTACACATTGTCATTAGTAAGTAAATCTCATGATTCAGTAGCTTGTAGAGCCACGTTTACCGCAATAACATGAAGTAAATGTTTTCTCTATGACTTTATCAGTCTGTTACATCACTATGAAGGAATTTTGGCCACTCTTCTTTACAACGTTGTTTCAGTTCATTGAGGTGTATACACAGTTCTCTTGAGACCAGCCACATCATTTCAATCAGTTTGAAGTCTGAACTTTAAATTGGCCATTGCAGCACCTTGATTCTTTTTCAGCCATTGTGGTCTAGATTTGCTGCTGATCTTGGGATCATTGTCAGAAACAGATGGCCTTGGATCTGACTCTAGAATATTTTGGTATATAGAGGAGTTCATGGTTGACTCAGTGACTGGAAGGTACCCAGGTCCTGTGGTTGCAAAACAAGCTCAAATCATCCCACCAGGTTTGAATCTTGATGGTCACTTTTTGGTTCTGGTTCACTGGGGCCACACTTGTAAAGACAGAAATGCTAAGCATGCTTTGATGGTCTGCTCCAACTATGCTGCAGAAAAAACCTTATGCATGAGGAACTGTCAGGGATGGAAATACAGACTATTCCTAAAGTCAGTACTTTAGGAATGTTAGTACCTTTTGGATCATTAGGAGCCATAAATTCTGTATTCAGGCTTTATCCAGACTTTATGTGAGAACTTCAGGGGGGCAGCAGTGCGCATTTGATGTGTGTCGCCTACTGGAAATCAAGAAGAAGAAGAAGAAAAAGCCGCAGCAGCAGGAGCAGAAAGCGCGGAAATGACGCGGCTCACGGCTATTTTGGTGTGTGAAGGACAGTGAGCTGAAAGAGTTTCGTTTGGTGGCGTGTTAGCGCGATATTTCATAGTTAAAGCAACAACGGTGAGTTTATTAAGGAGAGACTCACTGCTGCTCCTGGAGAAACCTTCTCAAAGGTTAAAAAACCATCGTCCGGTATGAGGAGATCAGTTGGTGTTGTGACCAAAAGTGATCGTCTGCAAAAAGTGATCTCCGATGTTTTTATGTGTTTTTAATGTCTAATATGTTTGATTATGTTGGTAAATAGACTGCAGTCAACATGATTTAGAAAGGCGTTATATAGAAAAGAAAGAACTTAGCTGTTTTCGAGCATCTTTATAACTGCGTTACTGTACCTACTGCTTACATTATAATCAATGCAGTGAGTCCTTTTTGGCCCCCTAAAAAATCCCGATTTTAACAGTTTTGTTATATTTGTTGTAGGGGTGGGACTTTTACGCGTTAATTACGATTAATTAATTACAGGAAAAATAACGAATTAAAAAATTTAACGCATTTTAATCGCACTTTGCACCATGGAACGTTTCTCAGGAGTTCCAGGCATACAGATTATATCGACGCACAATGTGATGACCGTGATGAGCTGTGTCCAAATTCATATCGCTTATTTGCAAAAAGTGCTCCGCTGTTTTCGGAGCTGTCGGTTGCCGCTGCTCCAACAGCAGCTCGCCTCGCTAGCTGTCTGCTGACCGGGCTATCGCTTGTCATCCAGCTGCACTCCCAGGTACCTGTAGCTGGACACAACCTCTACCTCCGAGCCTTGTATGCTGACTGGAGCCAGTGTGGGTCTCTTCCTCCTAAATTCAATCACCATTTCCTTGGTTTTACTAAGAAGTCCCTGATTGTGCCCCTGTACTCCTCTTCCTGTCCTTCACTTGTACAACCACGATTGCTGACTCAGATATGTATCAGATATGAAAGGACCAGCCTCTTAAGAGTCTTAATAATGTGGGAAGTGAGGGCTACAGGCCTGTAATCACTGTTGTCATCAGGGAATCTGTTCTTGGGAACAGGAACTATGCACACTGTTTTCCAGAGTGTAGAGACCTTTTGTAGGTACAGTTGACTGGAGGAGGTCCTGAGAAGTTTGGGGCTAATTCCATCAGGACCAGCCACTTTTCCCAGCCATGTTGTTTCAGGCTCAAAATGATTGATATAATTCATGCAAAACATGAAATATGTTTCCAAGATTATAGGCTAGTGAGTCATTTACAACAGCTTAAATACCAGCAATCAATTATCAACACTGGCACACTGATTTCCATAAACAGTCACAGGAACAGGATTCATGTAGGACACTAATCAGGTCAGCTTGTAGGCTAACAGACTAAAATCAAGGAGCAGTTAATAACAAAGGTAAACCTTCAGCAATAAACATCCAGTAAGATGCAGGTGACTGAGAGTGGGAGGAGACACAAATTCCCTAGAGGGCTGCATAAAATAAAAAAAGATCTGCTGTGGTGATCCCTCCTGTCAATAAGGCAGATTTTTTTGTACACTTTAAATTTCTCTCACATAAGTGAGCCACATTTTCACTGCTGCTGAAATCTATTTGCTTAGATGTTTATTTTGCTGTCAACACATTAGTAAAGTTTTTCTTTTGTCTGTTCTACAGGAATTTCCATAACAGCATGAAGTGTGAGGAAGAGGAGGATCTGGATAACCAGCAGGTCTGTCACCAGGAGAGGAACTCCAGTCTGGACCAGCAGAACCCAGAGGCTCCCCAGATTAAAGAGGAACAGGAGGAACTCTGCATCAGTCACAAGGGAGAGCAGCTTGTAGTGAAGCAGGAGGGTGAAGGCATCATCGTCTGGACTGGAGAAGAGCAACTCAGACTGCTGGATAACATCTGGAAACCTGAAATAAAGTCACACCGGATAGGTATGTCAAACTGTGATGGTCTTAATAAAAAATGAATATGACTCATGTAGGATAGTAACCAAGTTACTTTTACAGGAAGAATTTAAGATCAACTACAACAAATATCATTAATGCATTTCTTTTCTAAACTGTTAAAATAAAACATCAACTTTGTATCAGTCAAAGGGGAAACATAATTATATTTGATACTGATATTTAAGATCTTTATTTGTGTGCGCGCTCCAGGATGCCCACAATAACATACCCGGGACAGATAAACTGTGAGCTACGCAGTCAAAACTGCATTTATCCATCTGAATGTGATGGATTTGCTAAATGTTTCCACAGATCGCTCGTGTTTCCACTTTTATAAGCAGAAGACCTTTTGCACGTGTGACAATGAGCACAGTCAGGATGGACTTTATTTCTCTGCCACTATCAGTAAGACCAGGACCAGAGAGACAGAGAGAGAAATCAGTACCAGTAACGTTGGAGCTTATTGCTATTTTAGCCTTTAATAAATTAGCCGGGTTTTATAACCCATCCCTAGGTAGTGATGCTTCTTCCTCATAAACTGTCTCTGCTGAGTGCAGACAGTGGCGTTGTGTAAATGTCCGTTTCACCACCAAATTAGAGACACACAGGTAGGAATTAAAGGGGGAATGCAGGGGAAACATCCCTCCAGTGTTTATAAGTCATACATTTGCACCAGCAAATGCATGGAAAAACCAGAGGAATTACTCAGACAAACTGGTAACATGACTTAGTGAGATCATGCACTAGTGATTCTGCAGTGGGTCTTATTTTACTCCCAAAAAGTGATTATGAGCTCCTACAACCACTTAAGTTTTTGTGGAAAACGCAAGTATTCCCATTGCGCAAACATGCATAGACGCACGGTGTCAGTGTTGTCAGCCAGCAGCTACACGGTGTCTCCTCTGGTGGGTGCACATTCAGGCAGGTTTATCATCATGGAGGAGCCACAAAGGAGGAAGGAAGAGATCAGATATCAGGGCAGTTTTCCCAGAAAGTCTGGAAAAAAAAGTAAACTGGGAGCCCAGTAATGTTTTATGGAGTTAAAAAGGGTTGTTGCTCGTTTGCTAACTAATATTAAAGTAATGTTGCCTGTCCCTCTTTTCAGTCAGCTTCAGTATCAGAGTTGAGATGTACATGATTTGTAAAACTCACTGAAAATACAGGGATGTGAAATTTTTTGGAATGAGCAGAAAATTTTGAACATAAGCAGAAATCTTGCTGAAGCACATGTGAGCTTTTAAAGGCCCTGGTTAAAATCCAGCTGAGCTGATTTCAGGTATCATTCAGGGGAACAGGTGACTTGAAAGAAAATTGCCAGTGTTTTCATATTTCATACATATGCAGCATCATAAACAGCCAAATATTGAGCTAAACTTTAATAATAATCAGGAGTCAGCAGTCATTTTCATCAGTGTCTAAATAATTTTTCACTTTTGAACATTTTAAATTTCACTGGTTTATGTTTGGGCTGTCAGGATACTAGAATTTCAAACTGGATACCCAGGAAGGAATTTGATACCAGTTTTGACACCACAGAGGACAAAAAGGACAAAAAAATTAAGAGAGGATATTTTTATAAAGATTCTCCATCCATCCATCATTCTCTTCCGCTTATCCTGTTCAGGGTTGCAGGGGAGTTGGAGCCTATCCCAGCTGACATAGGGCGAGAGGCAGGGTACACCGTGTACAGGCACCAGCCTGTCGCAGGGCCAACACAGAAAGACAACATTCACATTCACACCTATGGGCAATTTAGAGTGACCAATTAACCTAACCCCACTAACTGCATGTCTTTGGACTGTGGGAAGATACCGGAATACCCAGAGGAAACCCACGCAGACACGGGGAGAACATGCGAACTTCACACAGAGAGGGGCCTGGGCTAAGATGGAATCGAACCCAGACCTTCTAGATGTTATTCTATTAGTGAGGCAGCAGTGCTAACCACCATGCCATCGTGCTGCCTAAAAATACAAATAACATAAATGTCACTATTTGTAACTTGTGTGACTTGAAGCAAAAAAAATTACATTAACATAACTGTAAGGTTATGATGAATATTTTAAGATTCTTTTAGGCTGTGAAAAGCTAATATTTTTAAATGGTCTGAGGTAGATTTTTCACAGCTTCAATCTGGGACTTTAAGAGAAACATAAAACTTTTTAGATACAAATAGTTGTGTTAACCTGTTAAATTAACACAGTTTAATAACATTACAGAACGTTTGCTGCCTAGCTCCCACATTATTGTTACTGTTTCAGCCGCTAGCCGTGACCTTAATGATAACAGAAGGCGAATGTGGCTATTGGGTACTTGCTAATAGTTAAACAGTTTGTATTAAAGAGTGCAGTGGCCAGGTTAGCATTTATAATTGTTTAATATTTCAGTGTTGTTGAAGCAGGAGCTTTACTGATTTCTTGAATTCCTCAGTTTTGCTCAGTGTTGTGAACGTTAAATATCGTTCATGTGTTCAGCTACTAGTGAGGGAAGGGGCTTTGTGCCTGCCTGTCTGCAGAGTTGCTGTGTGAAGTTGTATTGACTGGATGAAGATGGCACTGTTTGTATCACTAGTGTGTCAAATGAGTATCTTAATCATCACTGACTCCTCCAGTCTGCATGCAGATACTAACCTCTGAGGTACCCCTGATACATCCATCAGAGTGTGTGCGAATCTTAGAAAAAAGCTATATGTGTGATTGGATGAGAATTGAAGTAGAAAGTGCTTTGATTGCTCAACTAAGTAGCCATGCACTAAATGGGTACCAGTATATTTATCATTTACATGCCTGGAACACCTCTCCTTGAACGTGTCCAGGAGGCATCCTGGATCAGATGCCTGAACTACCTCACCTGGCTCTTTTCGATGTGGAGGAATAGCAGCTGATCAAATGACAGAGCTCCTCACTCTGTCTCTAAGGCTGAGCTCAGCCACTGTTCGAGGAAGCTCATTTTACCTGCTTGTATCTGGTACCGGATCCATATCACTGCAGATGCTGCAGCAGAGATGAGATCCTGAAGCCACTGAACCAGACACCCAGCTTACCCCTCAGCTGCAACTATAAATTCTATCCATAATAATTATGAACAGAATCAGTGAATAAGGGCAGCCCTGATGACGTCTAACACCCACTGAGAATAAGTGGATGTTATTGGGAATGTGGACCAAGTTCTCACAGCAGTTGTACAGGGACTGTATAGCCTGCACCAAAGAACCAATATCTTATACTCCTGAAGCACATTTAAGAACATCCAGAGCCTTGATTTTATTTATTTATTTATATATTTTTATTTTTATTTAGTATAGTCCTTGGGGTTACAGATCTTGTACAGCACTTTGGTCAACGTCGTTGTTTTAAATGTGCTTTATAAATAAACTTGACTTGACTTGACTTGACTTGACTTGACAAAGTCTCCAAGTCCACAAAACACAGAATTCGACAACTGTGATGAAAAACGCATTGTTCCTCCAGAATCTGAGGTTTAGCTAATGCATGGACTCTCCTCTCTAGGACCCTCGCATAGACTATCCAAACGAGGCAGACAAGTGTGATCACCCTGACACTGAAAAAAACCCACTCTGGTCCCCTTTCTTGAAAAGGGGGAACCACCACCACTCCAGTCTGCCCTCAGTTGAGGTCAGCAGAGTCCCATCCCCACCATATACAGAGTGGACAGGAAGCTACTTCCCCCTCCTGAGTTACCTGATGGTTTGCCAGAATGGCTTTGAGGCTACCTAAAAGTCTTGCTTTGTGGCCTCCCCCGAGGGAGGGTTGGCACCTTTGGGCTGAGCCAGTATCTAAGCCCGGCGTTTTGCCATGCTGAGGTCATCTTACGCTGGGCTGAGAATTTCACTAGTTTGCTGTTCAATCACTGCAGTTAGCAAGCAGGTGCGCACTCCGCACACGCCACCCCACCACTGATACCAGACTGTTTTTTTTTTTTCCTCTGGCTAGATTGTTACAGTATAGGATTATTTCACCACAATTTGCAGTCGAGCACTGGGCACGGGCAGTTTCTCTCACAATGTGCCTGCGTGATTATATAACAGTCCTGTTCATGCTTGATTTTGTGTGGTAAAATAGCGATCAGCATGAAACTGAGGGAGAAGCAGAGGAAAAAGGGACCTCAAAGGGCACTTTTGAGCTTCCTATTAAACATGAAATCCCAGGAGCTTGTCTTGTTTCTTGTCTTGGTAGACTCAAGGATAACACACTGAAGTGTTGGTTAAGGAATGTTTATTAACAGTAGCTGCAGGTAAAAGTGCATCTTACTTTCAGAGCATGTAACACAGACTAGGGGGATTTACACTCCTATTATCATCATGTCACATGGTCCAATCAGATTCAGGTGCCTTCAATGACCCAAGGGATCAACCATTATCACATTAGCAGGCTGACATAGCAGTTAGCATTTAGCATTGGCAAGATAATTAGTATTACCAAGTTAATGCTAATTAGCTCACACCTCCCAACACACTTCTGCGCTGGGCGGAATTTTTTTTCTGGATAGAACCCTGCAACAGTATTCAATTAGTGTCTCGGCATAAAATTTAAATGCGTGACATTCTCATAATGTAGAGACCCAATGATTACGATTATATTTCCTCAGATATGTGTGTTTCTATAATTTGTGTCCATTCCTCCCTTCAGACCTACCACAACGACATGTCTATAAGGAAGAGGAGGTTCTCACAGACCAGCAGATCTGTAACCAGGAGAGGAACTCCAGTCTGCACCAGGAGGACCCACATCCTCCACAGATTAAAGAGGAACAGGAGGAACTCTGCACCAGCCAGGAGGGAGAGCAACTTATGCTGAAGCACGAGACTGATGCCTTAATGGTCACTGCTGCTTATGAGGAAAGTGAACCAGAACCAAACGGTGACCTGCCCCTTTTTTACAACTCTCCTGAACCAGAGAGCCGACACCAGGAAGAAAGTGAGCATGTGTACTCCACATCAACTAGGAATGCAGAACCAAAGAAGAGGACACATCAGAGTAACAGAAATCAGTGTAACAGAGTAGACAACCCTGCTGTGTCAGAGAGTCGGTGTAAAACTGACACAAGTAAAAAGTCTTTAAAATGTGACACTTGTGGAAAAGCATTTCTGTATAAATCCAGACTGACTGCACATCTGAGAATTCACACAGGTGAGAAACCATATTCTTGTAGCGCCTGTGAGAAAAAATTTAGTGACTTGTCAACATTCAGAACGCACAGGAGAATTCATACAGATAAGAAGCCGCATTCTTGTGGCACCTGTGGGAAGAGATTCCGGCAAATGACACACTTGAAAACTCACCAGAGAATTCACACAGGGGAGAAACCATATTCTTGTAACACCTGTGGTAAAAGATTTACTGACTTGTCAACTTTCAAAACTCACGAGAGAATTCACACAGGTGAGAAGCCACATGCTTGTAGCACCTGTGGGAAAAGATTCACTCATAAATCAACACTGAAAACTCACGAAACAATCCACACAGGTGAGAAGCCGTATTCTTGTGGCATTTGTGGGAAAAGATTCCGTGGCTTAACAGCAATAAAAACTCACATGAGAGGCCACACAGGTGAGAAACCTTATTCTTGTAGCACCTGTGGAAAAAGGTTCAGTAAGAAATCAACACTGGAAACTCACGTAACAATCCACACAGTCAAGAAGCCTTATTTTTGTAGCACCTGTGGGAAAACATTCAGTCAGAAATCAGCAATGGAAACTCGTGTAACAATCTGCACAAGTGAGAAGCCTCATTCTTGTAGTACTTGTGGGAAAATATTTAGTGATTTATCAGCATTCAAAAGTCAGATGGGAATTTACACTGGTGAGAGGGCTCATTCCTGTAACACCTGTGGGAAAGGATTCAGTAGGAAATCGACGCTGGAAGCTCATGTAAGAATTCACACAGGTGAGAAGCCACATTCTTGTCGCACTTGTAAGGAAAGATTCACTTACATGATTCAGTTAAAAAGACACATGAAAATTCATGCAGGTTAAAAGCTTAAAACTTGTAAAATGGTGAAGAGCCCACACTGGTGAGAAACCCACAAAGATTCAGATTAAGGTGGTATATTTTACTTTAGGTTGTAGAGGTGACACACATAAGCTGTAGATCAAGGTTGTTAACATTTTAATTTAACAGCTTTGGTAAGGTAAAATAAGCACAAAAGAGTAGTGTTTTTTTTTTTTTTAATAAGGATTTCATTCCTCTGTTGATCAATAAAGAGGTTTTGCTACACAAGATTAAAGCTGGAAAGAGATGCACATAAGCTTGTATTATTGTGAACTTTGAGGTCACTTCATGTGTTGTGATGTTTTTCGTAGTTTAATCTTCAATATGTGCCCTTCCTGTTGGTTCTTTAACTGTGTTAAATCTTAGTTTTTTTTCCCTAAAGTTTATTTAAAACTTATTGTGACTATTTTTTTTCCTGGTGAGTACTGTCTTAAATATGAATGGGAAGTTTTTGTGTTTGACTTTGTGTTATATAAATTTAGAAGCTGCTGTTTGGATAAACACGTCTCAGGCTGCTTTATACTTCTGTTTAGCTATTGTAGCTGCAGAACTTTTTGTCTCATTGTAGGGCAATGAGAGATATAAGATGTTCATGTAGTATAGCTGCAGGCTTATGCTTCAAACTGCATTAAAATGTAACAGTAAAAACATTTAATGGATTTCTAAGTCTTGTTGTTTTTAGTAATTTAATCAGACGTTTTTCAGTCATATTTAATGTAGATTAGCACATTGTCTGACATGCTGTTTGATAATAAATACCTTCACACTGCAGTGAATTATTATCTACTATATTTTTCAGACCATAAGGCGCACCGATTTATAAGGCGCAATATCAATGAACGGGTCTATTTTCATACATAAGGCGCACCGGGGTTATAAGGCGCATGATAAAACATGTTGAACGAAACAAAAGCATCAGGTAAGTTGAGCTTTATTCAACTCATTCACAATAACTCGGAATATTATTCAGTTGTAACAAATACAGAAAAATACACACATTTTAAATCATTCATCTTCCACAAATCCATCAAATTCCTCATCTTCAGTGTCTGAGTTGAACAGTTGGGCGATTTCAGCATCAAGCATGCCGGGTTCCCTCTCGTCATTATCCGAGTCAGTCTGGTTGTTACTGTTTTGTTCTGGTTGCGGCACACAGCAACCATTTAATTGTTAATAAAAGGGCAACTTTTGCTGGCAATCTCTCGCCATCTTCTTCAATGTCTTAACAGACGCTTCAATATATTCTTTATTAATGAGGGTAAGAACAAGTCATTTCTTCATTTTATATATAAGCGCTTCACAAATCCTGTGCACCAGCATATTTTCCGATATAAGCAAAGAAAAAACATTTAAAAAAAAAAAAGGAAATCCCTTTTTGACTCCACACTGGAAACCTGAAAACTCCGCTGTCACCGTGATGTGCTCGTACTGCATCCCTTTGTACGCTGTGGCATCGCCCGGACCTCTCTTTGACACCAAGGGAGACAGCACACACACCCGGACCTCAATTCGTCCTTTAGCTACTTCTAGTGATTTTTGAGACAGCCAACAGCGAGTTTTGTTGCACAAAAGTTGCCAACAGTTGAGCTCTGAAACTGATTTTTTGATATTTTTTGAAAATCCTTTGCAAGGGGATCAAAACAGCACAAACAGTCTTTGCACCAGCATTGATCGAAGAAAAAATAACAGCTCCTTTATGCTCATTGTGTGGATAAAATCTTGTTCTGTTAGCTGTGTGGAGTTCCAGTTCCCACCACCATGTAGCATCAGCATGATAATAACCTGCGTCATGACCTTGGACACGTCTTACATTTTAGTTGTTTTCTCATCTTCACTCACTCAGTCTTTGTACAGGAAAATTACAGGTACATACCCAAGAGGTACACAGAGGTTATTAGAGTTGAAAAACAAATTTTCCATTACACAAATTTTGATTACCACCGTGTTTCTGTTGACAACAGAAATTTGCTGACAGTTCTGAAAATCTCCAGCAGTGTGAGGGTATGAAAGCACTAATGTGCAGAATCTTGTGTACTGTGTTGTGTACTGATAAACTCTTTTACTAGTGTAAAAGCAGAAATTGGAATGTAATTAGAACCAGAACGTATTTTGGAAGCAAGTTGTGGATTTCATCAAGAAAACAATCTTTGTAAGAGAAGATAGTGTAATGGGTTTAAACATGGCTAGTTGAGATAAACAGGTCAGTGTGGTGTTGAATAAGTTAATCAAATCTTCTGTGCTGAGAAGCCTCATGAAAATTGGCTCAGGGATGAGTTGCTGCACTGGGAGGAGGAGTTTAAGTATCTCGGGGGCTTGTTCAGTAGTGACGGGAGAAAGGAGAAGGTAGCAGGTGACTGCCAGATGGACCAGGGCTGCGTCTGCAGTGATGCAGATGCTGCACCGGTCTGTGGTGGTGAAGAGGGAGCTGAGCGTGAAAGCGAAGCTGTCGATTTACTGGTCGATCTACAGTGTATCACAAAAGTGAGTACATCCCTCACATTTCTGCAGATATTTAAGTATATCTTTTCATGGGACAGCACTGACAAAATGACACTTTGACACAATGAAAAGTAGTCTGTGTGCAGCTTATATAACAGTGTAAATTTATTCTTCCCTCAAAATAACTCAATATACAGTCTAAACCAGCAGCAACAAAAGTGAGTACAGGCCTAAGAGACTACATCTGTAAATGTCCAAAGTGAGCACTGCTTGTCATTTCCCCTCCAAAATGTCATGTGACTCGTTAGTGTTACTAGGTCTCAGGTGTGCATAGGGAGCAGGTGTGTTCAATTTTGTAGTGCAGCTCTCACACTCTCTCATACTGGTCACTGAAAGTTCCAACATGGCACCTCATGGCAAAGAACTCTCTGAGGATCTTAAAAGATGAATTGTTGCTCTACATGAAGACTGTTATATAAGCTGCACACAGACTACTTTCATTGTGTCAAAGTGTCATTTTGTCAGTGTTGTCCCATGAAAAGATATACTTAAATATATGCAGACATATGAGGGGTGTACTCACTTTTGTGATACACTGTATGTTCCTACCCTCAAATATGGTCATGAGCTTTGGGCAGTGACTGAAAGAATGAGCTTGTGAATACAAGCGGCAGAAATGAGGTTCCTACGAAGAGTGGCTGGCCTCTCCCTTGGAGATAGGGTGAGGAAAGCAGCCATTTGGGAGGGGCTCAAAGTAAAACCGTTGCTCCTTCACATCAAAAGGAGCCAGTTGAGGTGGTTCGGGCATCTGATTAGGATGCCTCCTGGGTGCTCTTGGGTGAGGTGTTCAAGACATGTCCTAGCAGGAGGAAGCCCCAGGGCAGACCCAGAACATGCTGGAAAGATTATATCTCTCGGCTGTGCTGGGAATGCCTTGGGGTCCCCCGGACAAGCTGGAGGAGGTGGCTGGGGAGAGGGAGGTCTGGGCTTCTCTGCTTAGGCTGCTGAATAAGTGAATAAGGTTTATTGAGTGCAACAATTGCTTATTTTGGAGAAAGTAAGCTGGGAGCAGCTGGAAAAACTGTTTTTAATCTTCACACCTTATTCAGCCTGAAAAACTGACCTAAATAAAGAAGACAGTCAAAGTGAGCGCACCTGTAGGAAGGACTGGAAAGAGTGAAGGGAGACTCAGAGGAGATGAGTGAGCAAACATGAGTGAGTCTGGAAAGACAGAAAGCAGGCTGGAGGGTGAGAGACCCGAGCTGACTTTGTAAAATATTCACGTGAAATTTCACAGGATCCAAACACCAAACACACATTGCTGTTATTATCAGAGCCGGCCCAAGCCTTGAAGGGGCCCTAAGCAAGATTTGATTTGAGGCCATTCTCATATCACTTCATTGTCCCCTGAGCCTAAGTTGAAGTTGAATATTAATATTTTGTGATGCATTGCTGTTTCAGTCATGTGCATAAGCCGAGTGAAAAACATTGTATTTCAGTGTGATAAACATTGTAAAACTATGTCATGTCCATGACAGTGAGGAGGGTGGGATGAGTATCAGTGCATATCATATCCAATCTAGAGGGCATAGGCTTTTTAGGAAATGTGTGATTAAAGGTGTTTCACCTGCTTTTGGACATGTTGGACTGTTTTCATCCAAAAGATGTATATTTTTGCTTAACTATGTAAATACACCTAATTACAGACTAGTAAATAAGCCATTTGTAATATATAAGAATTGCTCAGCATTAGTGGAATAATCTCAAACACAAATGTCAGCAATTGGACCCTGTGCTACAAGAGGTGCTGTAAATATGTTATTACGCTGCTATACCATAAAATGGCGAGGTGGCACCCCAAGAGCACAAATGAGGCATAAAAGTGAAGTCCACTAGTCTATCCATGCAACCTGACCACAGTGTGAGAACAACAAAACGCTGTAACCACAGGAACAGTGAGTAAATCAGTTGGATTAAACCACCACAGCTCACAAATGTAGTTATGTCTGAACATGCGCGAATAAAACCAAGATATGCATAGCTAGTTTTTCCCATGCACTGAACCTTGTAAATATTGAACAGCGTTGACATAAGTCATTGTTGTGCTACATCAGTGAGATATCATAGAAATCACTGTAATTTGTATTTATCCAAAGAAGCAGAAAGGAAGTCACATGATTTCAAAGCACACACTGTGAAGACCTCCTCGCTGAGTTTTAATCATTTACAGAAAGTAAACAACAGCCTGTTAAACTTTAGCTTGTCAATGATGACTCACAGTTTATGATCACAGAAAAACAAACTTCCCTCATCTGTGTCATTTGAAAACTGAGGGAAACTTAAATCCAAGTTTTTGTTGGAAAATAATGTTGCAATGATTAGCACAAATACTATTACTACTAGTTATGATTATGTTGTAATTAAACACTCATCTTTATTGCAGGAAATGTGTTTTTATTTTTTTTATCTCACATTTATATTAAATTCCAGTTGGCCATCAGTTTATCTAGAATAATTATTTTTATTACACATTTAAAGATTTGAGTTTATCATTGTTCAATATTCAGTCATGGCTCTAACACAGAGCCTTCATGTCCATTTAATCACCCAGAAAGATTTGATACAGAAAATTTAAATAATAAATATAAAATATGTCTGGAAAGTAAGTATAAATTATTCCTGTGACACTACATGAGGAGAAAATCATATTTTTCCTGCCCCGAGTTGATGTTGTAGTTTGATGGGGCTAAAGTGAAACCCTGATCAGGAGGCTTTCCCTGAGGCCTCCTGCATGTCCGCAAACAGTGTTTCAGGTTCGAGGACTTTAAATTCATAATTTGATGTTGTTTATTGTTGTATTTTCATATATCTCAAGTCTGTATTTCTCCTTTTCAGGTTACCTCCATTTGAATTCTGGTCGGGGTTTATGTGGGGTAGATGTTTATGTTATTTTTCCTAGCTCTATCCCCCAGGTTCTTCTGTGGGGACAAATGCTGTTGCTTCTGAACTGCTGTGAATGTGTTGGAGAAATTCTCGTAGACAGAGCCTTCTTGAATAATATGGTTTATTACAAAGGGAACAATGGCTTACATTCTTCCGGTTGATGAATGGGAGAGGAAAAAACAATCGTCCTGCTCGTCAGAGAATTACAAGAGTTTTATACCTTCATATCCATACCCACATCTTGATTTGCATCAAACATGATATCTTATGGTGAATCCGGCTTCACCTAGTTTTCAATGTGAGATACTTGGTATGCAAACATTTCCATATTGGGCTAATGTCACGTAAGGGGGCCTCAGTGTCTAAGCTTCTTTACTGATGAAAGCATACACATATTCTAAACATGCACATCCTTATATAGAAAAAACACGAAGTGTGTGTGTGTGTGTGTGTGTGTGTGTGTGTGTGTGTGTGTGTGTGTGTGTGTGTTTGTGTGTTTGTGTGTGGGGGGGGGTCCACACAGAGAAAAACAGGGCCTCACCTTAAGAAAAAGGCTTCATATCTGATATGTCCCCTAGAATAGTTAAAAATCCAGTATGAAATATCAGACATGTAAAGCATCAGATACCACATTTCCATGTCAAGTTTTGAGTGATAGGATCTTGTGTCGTGTTTGCTGGTTTTATTTTGATAGTCATTTGTCTCTTGTGCTTTGAATTTAGTTCTACTTCCTTTATCTCCTTATTCCTGATCAGTCTCAGCTGTGTACCCAGTTGTTCCCTATTCCCTCAATTAGCCCTGTTGTTATGGTCTCTCTCTTTGGCCCGGGACCTTTGAATTTTTTGAGTAATGGACTATGTGAGGGTTTTTTAGCCTTGTATCTTTGTTGTTTATTGGTTAATTTGTTCCCTCTTTCTGTCTCCTTGTCTTGTCATGTGTGACTGGTTTCAGCTGTGTTCCCACCTGTTTGCCTGTTCCCTCTCTGTCCCGTGTGTGTATATCATCTCAGACTTCCCCTGTGCTTTGTTGCATTTTCCCTCTTGTTGTGTGGTTTCTGTGCAGACGGCTCTAGTTATTCCCAGCTGTTGTCCAGTTACTTTTCTGTTGATTGTTTTGATTTGGAAGACTTCAGCAATAAAAGCTATTTGTGAGTCTAATCCTGTTTTTTGAGTGCTGTGTTGGGGTCCTGTTTCTGTCTTGACACCTATAAATAAGTATAAATACTATGATGCAGTATTAGCATAATCAGTTTCAGTTATCTTTTGTTCTCTGTCACAGCGTCTGTTTCTTGTCTGGATTTTGTTTGCAGGGACTTCTTGCTGGACTTTCCACCTGGTGCGTTTTCAGTTTACTCAGTTTGTCTGAAGAGTCTGCATTTGGGTCCTCCTCCTGCAAGTACATGACAATCAGGGCTTCAGGGCACAACATCAAACATCTAAAAGTAATTTCACCTAAATCTGTAAAACTGAAACAAATAAAATGAATCTGAGCAGGTTAAAAAACAAAGGAAGAAGAATCCTTTTATTAAGGATATTTTATCAAATTAAATGACACTACTCTTAAATTTCATTATTAAACTGTTGTTTCCTAATGTTAACATTACTGTACCTGACTGTGTTCTTCTCTCAGCCGCAGGTGCATCATATATCGTCATCATATATATATCTCCTGTAATAATAAAACAAATGAGAGAAAACTGAGATTTGTGCATCCATCAAACAATGCTGCATAAAAAAGCTCTCAGCTTCTACTGTCAGGGTTGCTAGGCAACAGGAGCAGCGCGTCGTAGGCTAGACTGTCTCAATTAGAGCAGCGTTGAAAGGATGCAGCCCCTGAATTGGGACACAGCTTTAGCGCTCACGGGCTCTGATGGATGCTATCTTCAGGTGTGGCGTGCAGTTAGCTCGAAGACTTTGGTTTGAGAAATATTTCAGTTGTTGAAACAGTCATGTCTTCAGCTCAGCATTTGAGAGAGTTTATCAAGGAGAGACTAACTGCTACAGCTGCAGAAATCTCCTCAGAGGCTGAAAAAACAATCGTCCAGTATAAGGAGGGGATGAGCCATCTGTGCAGACTACTGGATGTCAGCCAGAAACCCAACATAATAGGTATGTAAATATATATATATATATATATATATATACACACACACACACACTTTTTTTTTTTAAATATAAAAATGACACAGCAGTAAACTTTTAGCCTTAAACATTCAGTAAGACACAGGCAAAAGTGACTTTAACAGAAGATGGCTTTAGAGGTTAAGTATGCTTTATACAGTGTGCCACAGTTGGCTGTCAGCTTCATCTCTCTGTCCCTCACCCCGAGGCTGCCGAGCTGGTCTCCTGAAGCAGGATAGTCCTTCACCCCGTCTGCATCCGCAAAATTCCTGAGGTGGAAACACTGGCAGTTTCCTTTGAGACATGTTTTATTGTCAAAAATACCCCCAAATCAGAGCCTAACTTCCTACGTGTCTCCCACCACCTTCACCTCTTTTTTATATATGTATATATGTGTGTGTGTGTTGTTACATTTGATTTAAATGTAAGTTTCAAGTAAATTGAGTCCATAAATATTCCTGTTAAATAAGATAATAATCATGATTATGACTTTTGCTATGTGCTTTTGCAGCAGCCTTAACTCAGACTAAAAAGATCAGCTGTGTGGTGGAAATCTGAAAAAATAAGCACACTTCAAATGTCTCTGAGTCTTCATTAAAGCTGCAGAAGTGCCAGCATGGACAGACACACAAAGCATTTTGTGCAGGCTGAATAACGAAGAACTGCCCTCTGAGAGACATTTATTGAGTGAACCAGCCTGATAAAGAAAGACTGACCTTGAGAGTGAATGAAAAGCGCTACGCTGCGCAAACTGGTTCAGACTGGCTGCATAGTTACTTCCTGCACACATAAACAGTGGAAAAATACAAAGTGCACCACACAACACTATACAGTGTTTTAGAAGATTCTATGTAAATTACAATATATCACACCTCTTTATTAATATGTGTTTTCTATTTGTATTGATTGAGTTTCATTTACACTAAAGATCGCAGACATAGTCACTGATGATACCTCACACTGGCAGTAATGTCTGACAGGAGCAGAAGATCCTATCTGAAGGAGCCTAAAGTATAAAAGCTTTTTTTCCAAGACACACTTACCCATTCATGTGAAACTTTTGACTGGTACTGTATGGAAAAAGGGATGTTCTAGTCAGCTAATGTACTCTAAGGAAGGCAACAGTTAATTACATTCATCAGTAGTCTAATTGTCTGTTAATATTCACTGAAATGTGTGGCCCTTTGTACCATTCATAAGGTTTCACACATGCAAATAGTAATGTAGCTAGCTACAGAAAAAATGGGCAAATGTGTAAGAAAAACAGGACATGCTAAATTCTGTTTTTGCGCAAAAGACTAAGCGGAAGAGGATGGATGGATGGATGGATGGATGGATGGATGAATGGACAATCAGCAGGCAGCAGCTTCCTAAATGTTTGATGCTCTGAACCGTGTTGATAAGAGTGTCAGAACTCATATTAACACACTTTGAATTCCATTCACGCATATGAAGAACGGGCTCAGAATGTTGAGTTTACTGGAATATTGTGTGTTTCTCTGTCATCACATAAGTAATCTTTTCTTATGTCCCTTTGTCCCTTCAGACCTCCCACAACAACATGAGTGTAAGGAAGAGGAAGGTCTGCTCCAGCAGGCCTGGAACCAGGAGAGGAACTCCAATCTGGATCAGGAGGACCCAGACTGTCCACAGATTAAAGAGGAACAGGAGGAATTCTTCACCAGTCAGCTTGTACTGAAGCAGGAGACTGATACCTTTATGGTGACACCTTCTTATCGGGATAGTGACCACACTGAACCAGAACCAAACAGTGATCAGGTCCTTTCTCACAGCTCTCCTGAAACAGAGAGCCAAGTTCAGGAAGAAAGTGGGCATGTGGACTCAGGATCAACTAAATATGCAGATCCGAGGGAGCGAAGACATCAAATAGACAGAAATTACACTAACAGAGTAGACGACTCTCCTGTGTCAGAGAATCAGAGTAAAACTGATACAAGCAAAAAGTCTGTAAAATGTCACACTTGTGGAAAAACATTCCATTGTAAATCCAACCTGACTAAACATCTGAGAACGCACACAGGCGAAAAACCGCATTCTTGTGACACCTGTGGAAAAAGATTCAGTCAGATGGCAAACTTGAAAACACACATGAGAATTCACACAGGTGAGAAGCCGCATTCATGCAGCACCTGTGGGAAAAGATTCAGTCACATGATAACCTTGAAAACTCACATGCAAAATCATACAGGCGACAAGCCGCATTCGTGTGGCATCTGTGGGAAAAGATTCAGTCGTATGATACACTTGAAAACTCACATGAGGATTCACACAGGTGAGAAGCCGCATTCGTGTAACACCTGTGGGAGAAGTTTCAGTCAGAAATCAACATTGGAAACTCACTTAAGAATCCACACAGGTGAGAAGCCACATTCCTGTCGGATCTGTGGAAAAAGATTTAGTCAGATGGCGAACCTGAAAAGACACATGGGAATCCATACTGGTTAAAAGTTTCAACCTTACAAATGAGTGAGTTTTCAGACATGGCAGTAATGTGTTGATGACAGAAATCACACTGGTGACAAACCAAATTGCTGCAATTCCTGAGGGAACAGATGAGCTCGTATTCAGTTCAGTCTAGATTTTCTGCTCCAAACTCTCATCATTGTTTATTCCATTTATTTGGCTTATTGTTATGACACAGGGCAAACCCTGATTTCAGAATTTTTATTTTTGTTGTTTATGTTGTGGAGGTGACACAGAATCAATAGCTGTAAACAGATTATTTTAATGTTTGTCACTAAAATGTTTTTGTACTGAAAAATGAACAGGAACCCCCCGCTCCCCCATATCAACAGCTGGTGTCCCACTTCAGGGGCTCCCTGGTGGGCAAGATGGTTGCTTTCCTGCACCTTTGGGCTGGGGAAAGGGTTCTCAGTGTCATCTACACCAACACACCAAACAACAGCTCAGAGTGCTTGGGGTACCTGAGTGCGATCTGGGGGCGCCAGTGTCCTATGGGAGACTTGGGCACTCGTGAGCAATGACAATGTGATCTGAAGGGATGTGACTGAAAATAATGGCCTGTCCAGTCTAAACCCAACCAGTGTTCTGTTGTTGGACTTTGATGCCATGTTCAAACAAAAGGGTGTCCACGAGTACACGTGACACCAGGGCCACAGGTTGCTGATCAGTTTTGTAATCTGTCAGACTGTCTTTGGTGATTTTTATAGATTCAACTAAAAAAAAAAAAGGGAACACTGTAACAAAGTGCTCAAAGATATAATTTAAAATTGATTCTTCTCTGAGTAGTCACTTATGTGTAGACACAACACCAATTCATCCTTTGAGTTAGGTGCCTTTTTAAATGCTTGCTTGAATGATTCATGGGTCAGTGTTTAAAAAAAACATTCCTCTGAAAATGGTCAGGTACAAGGCCTGGATTTAAAATAAATGAAAAAGCAGCCAGTGTCAAAAAACCACACACACACACACACACACACACACACACACACACACACACACACACACACACACACACACACACACACACACACACACACACACACACACACACACACACACCAAAGGTCTTCTTTCAGAAATCATAGAGAACAAGATCACTTAAAATTCAGAAAAATTACAAGAAAATTTGGCTCCTTTAAAATTTAGAGAAATGAGGGGTGGCTCAAGACTTTTGTGCGGTGCTGGTGACTGGTTTTGTATTGCTATTAACTGTATTGTAATTTTCAACTATATTTTATTGTGATTTTTTTTTCGCTCTTGTTTTCATTTGTTGTGACTGCAAGTCTGTGAAAAGCACATAATGAATAATCTTTATTTACTAACTGTAGTTTAATTAAATGAGTCACCAGATCGATCAATGAAGTGATGTTTTTTTCTGATGTGGTGTTTTTGTGACTAGTTACTTCCTGTTTTAATTTGATGGGTCGTCATTCCTTGTGCAGTGTGTCTAGTTTTGCTTCCTGTGTTTCCCTCCCAGGTGTTCCCTATTATATCGTTACCTGTGTGTGTGTGTGTGTGTGTGTGTGTGTGTATTTTGCCTCAGTTTCCCTTTGTTTGTTCCTTGTTGCAGTGTCATCACTGGGTTTTTTTCTCTTTTTTTTCAGCTCTTACAAATGACCACATGTTGGTTACAGCCATCTTCAAAGTGCAGATCTGAAGGGGAGGGAACAAGGAGACACAAGGACAGAAGGACAGAAGGTGCTGAGTTAGAGAGCAGGAAGCAGAGGGAGGGTTATCATGCTGTGATTCGATCCAGGAAGAGGAGAGAAAGACTGTGGTTCACTGTTTTTGCAAGAGATTACTTCACATTTAAAAACACAGTTCATAACTTGTTCCAAAAAAATAATCTTTTAAGTCTGATAAGTTAATGTTTTTCATTGCAATAATTAAAATATTCCAGATGAACAGAGAAAATATTGAATAGCTTGTCAGTAGTGGTGGGTGGATTGATCCAAATATCGATAATATCGATACCAACATTGGTATTGATATTGAGCAATACCAATGTAATGAGATCAATACTTTAGCTTCAGTTCCTCTCCTGTATGCAGTGCTGTGGTTTCATCAAAGATACGAGGTGACTGTTTAAGTGCCGCTCCTGTCTACAGCACAGCGCAGGAACACTTTGCTCCCCTCCTCCTTTTGTTCCTTTAAACATATTTAAAGGAACAAAAGTAATTTGTTTAAATGTTTTATAATGTTGTGGAGAGATAATTTTGTACAGCTTGTTTATTTAAGAAAAAAATCCAGAAAATTAGTGAATGGAGGGATATTTTTTATTACATTTTTGTATTATACTTTCTGAACACTCTACCTGAAAAAAGTTTTAATTTGTTCTTGAGTGATCATTTTGTACATTTTATTTAAGAAAAAAAATCCAGACATCACAACATTTACCCATATATATATATATATATAAACTTTGCCCATTTCTATTGAGTTCTAATTAATGATCCAAAGGGGAAAAAAAAAAATCACAAAACACTTAAAAGTCATGAAAATTCTTTATAATTATTAAAAAAGTATCGCTATCAGTATCGGCGATACTGGCCCTGTATTTTTACTTGGTATTGGATCGATACCAGATCTTGCAGTATCGCACACCACTACTTGTCGGGATTGAGCTGAGAACCAATACAGACCTTATATGTTTTATATTATTAGTTAGACTGCAGTTCGACTTTACAACACATCATGATGTCATGAATCACTTGGACACTTCACCTCCATTGCCATCACTTTATCCATACAGTACATATACATTTTATTTATTACACTCTCACCCATATAATGCATACCATGTATGCTGTGTACCTTACAGCTACAAATGTATATAGTGTTTTGATGTGTGTGTATATGTAAAGGTGTATTGATATTGTATTGATATACATATTTTATGTATATAGTGTTTTCTATTCTATTTTATTTCATTTGTTTTATTCATCCTCTCATTTTTCTCTGTACTGAGCTGCTGTAATGCGCAAACATCCCTGTCATGGGATCATTAAAGTTTTATCTTATCTTATCTTAGTTACAAAATGAAGAAATTTTAAATAAGTTGCACAACAAGCTCTTCATATGCTCTAGTAACTCTGTAATTTAATACAGTTGAGCTGTATGTATTTTAAATAGTTCTCTTGTGTGGCAGTTTTTTGTTTCTTATAACATGTCTGTGTCATGTAACGCTGTGGCAGGCAGGTTGATGACCCAAATGCAGAAATGCAGGAAGCTAAACTGCGAACACTGCACAAGGCCCACCCCAAAATAAAACTGAAAGTAAGTAGACACAGAGACCAGGACTAGGACACAGGAACTTAATGCAAAGGCAGAGGATGAACAGTAAAAGCAAATATAAGACACCAGCAAATCCTAAAACACAAAACTATCCCACAACCAAAAAATAAGCCAGGAATCAAATACAAAAGCAAATTCAGAACATAGAAGAAAGAACAATAATAACAGAACCTCAGGGAAACAAAACACAAGACACTGGTCAAAAGGCCCAGGACCGTGATAATACCTCACCCCACCCCCGCCCTAAGGGACAGCTCCCATGGGAGCTGTGGAGATGCCGCTGGGGGCTCTGGCCTCTTTTGTCCTTGGTCTGACCAAGTGGCAAACAGGTTACAGAGTTCTGGTGAAACAGTTCTTGGCTGAGGCATAGCTGCTCAAGTCATTTCACACTAGTACAGGTGTCTCAGAGGGCTAACGGGGAGCTGCATATTTAAACTTTCTTCATTTTGTAACTAATAATTTAAAATTTTTGTGGTCTGTATCTGTTTTCAGCTCAGTCCTGACAAGCTATTCCTTATTTTCTCTGTGCATCTGGAATATTTTAATTATTGAATTGAAAAAAAATTATTTATCAGACTTAAAAGATTATTTTTTTAGAAGAAGGTTTGAACAGTGTTTTTAAATGTGAAGTAATCTCTGTTTCAAAAACAGTTAAACACAGTTTCTCTCCTCCCACCCTGATAACCCTCCCTCTGCTTCCTGCTCTCTGTCCACATGTCTCCTTGTTCCCTCCCCTTCAGATCTGCACTTTGAAGTTCTGTGTAACCAACATGTGTGTTGGCTGTGCGAGAGCTGACAGGCTCCATTCACTGCAGAAACTCATGTTCTTTAGATCAGAGCTCAGACTAGTTTAATTTATAAGTAAATGAATCTCACACAGTCACTGGCACTGAGAGGAGAAACACAGAAAGGAGTTCAGAAACCTTTGTGGTATCTAACACTGTCTATGTTTTAAACTCCATATATGGATGTGTATTATAGCTGATGCTTTTTTAGCTGAGGCCCCTTTTCCTCTCCCCTTTCCTTCCCCCTTTTCTCTCCTTCAGCCAAATAAGGGAAAGGTATGCATACCAAGACCCTCTGAGGTCTGTGAAAACTGGCTGGAGCCAGTTCTATGCATGAGGCATGTGTGGTGTGAACCATGTGTTAGATGCTACATAACCTATGAGA
Source organism: Archocentrus centrarchus (assembly GCF_007364275.1). Classification (NCBI taxonomy): domain Eukaryota; kingdom Metazoa; phylum Chordata; class Actinopteri; order Cichliformes; family Cichlidae; genus Archocentrus; species Archocentrus centrarchus. The sequence continues at coordinate 31,935,098 of NC_044362.1, read as the reverse complement.
TCCTTTGATCGAGGAGAGAGACAGTCGGCAGGAGCTCTCTTCCAAACACAACTAGGAGTGTTTGATGTGATGCTTTACTTTTTGTAGTAAACTGCTCTATTCATAAAGACTGCTTCAGCGGAGAATTTCTTTGAACACATCCACATGGCATCAATATCAAGAAAAAACACCTTCTCTTGTTTGATCTGTTTGGATCTACTGAAGGATCCGGTGACTATTCCCTGTGGACACAGCTACTGCATGAACTGTATTAAAGGCTACTGGGATGTAGAGGAGAAGAGAATCTACAGCTGCCCTCAGTGCAGACAGACCTTCACACCGAGGCCTGTCCTGGTGAAAAACACCATGTTAGCAGATTTAGTGGAGGAGCTGAAGAAGACTGGACTCCAAGCTGCTCCTGCTGATCACTGCTATGCTGGACCTGAAGATGTGGCCTGTGATGTCTGCACTGGGAGAAAAATGAAGGCAGTGAAGTCCTGTTTGTTTTGTCTGGCATCTTACTGTGAGAAACACCTTCAGTCTCATTATGATGTGGTGCCGTTAAGGAAACACAAGCTGGTGGAGCCCTCCAAGAAACTCCAGGAGAACATCTGCTTTCGTCGTGATGAGGTGATGAAGATGTTCTGCCGTACTGACCAGCAGAGTATCTGTTATCTCTGCCCTGTGGATGAACATAAAGGCCACCACACAGTCTCAGCTGCAGCAGAAAGGACTGAGAGGCAGAGAGAGCTCGAGGTGAGTCAACAAAAGATCCAGCAGAGAATCCAGGACAGAGAGAAAGATGTGAAGCTGCTTCAACAGGAGGTGGAGGCCATCAATCAGTCTGCTGATAAAACAGTGGAGCACAGTGAGAAGATCTTCACTGAGCTGATCCATCTGATCCAGAAAAGAAGCTCTGATGTGAAGCAGCAGATCAGATCCCAGCAGGAAACTGAAGTGAGTCGGGTCAAAGCGCTTCAGGAGAAGCTGGAGCAGGAGATCACTGAGCTGAAGAGGAAAGACGCTGAGCTGAAGCAGCTCTCACACACAGGGGATCACATCCAGTTTCTACACAACTACCCCTCACTGTCAGCACTCAGTGAGTCTACACACTCATCCAGCATCAATATCCGTCCTCTGAGCTACTTTGAGGATGTGACAGCAGCTGTGTCAGTGATCAGAGAGAAACTACGGGACTTTCTGAGTGAGGAATGGAGAAACATCTCACTGACACTCAATGAAGTGGATGTTTTACTGCCAACACCAGAGCCAAAGACCAGAGCTGAATTCTTAAAATATTCATGTGAAATCACCCTGGATCCAAGCACAGCACACACACAGCTGTTATTATCAGAGGGGAACAGAAAAGTAAAATTTGTGAAATATCAACAATCTTATTTTGACCATCCAGACAAATTTTTTGGATGGCTTCAGGTCCTGAGCAGAGAGAGTCTGACTGGACGTTGTTACTGGGAGGTGAGGAGGAGCGGGAGAGGAATTTTTGTAGCAGTTGCATACAAGGATATCAGCAGAGCAGGGACTTTGAATGAATGTGGATTTGGACGTAATGAGAAATCTTGGGCATTAGATTTTTCCAAAAACGGTTACACATTTTGGCACAACAACGTCCAAACTCTTGTCTCAGGTCCTCGGTCCCCCAGAGTAGGAGTGTACCTGGATCACAGAGCAGGTATTCTGTCCTTCTACAGCATCTCTGAAACCATGACTCTGCTCCACAGAGTCCAGACCACATTCACTCAGCCGCTCTATGCTGGAGTCTGGCTTTACAACAATTATGGAGACACTGCTGTGTTCATTAAGCTGAAATAGACTGAAGTCTTTCACATGGTTGTGGGTTTAAATCTGTATTTTAGTTTCATATTATTTTCTCTCCATCATTGTTGTGACATTTCTGCATCAGCTGTCAGTCAAACATTATGGGTGGTACCTTGACATCTTCTAGTTGTTCTCTTGATGCTTTGGAGTTTTTGGTGGAGCTCTTTCCTGTGTCTGTTTAGCCATGGAGGCTATCACTGCTCATAATGATTTTGATTTAGAAAAATATTTCTCCACATGAAAATGTAAATTTCTTGAATATTACTTGTCAAATATTAGTATTAATGTAAAAAAAAAAATCAACAGACCTTCCTTTTGTTCTCATCACTTTGTATGTTTGAGAAGAAATCTGTAATTGCATTTACATTTACAGTCAAACTTTTGACTGGTACATTATCTGTTTGGCACACTATATTTATTTTGGTTTTTGGTTTTTAATTACACAAACAAATGAGGTATGATAAAACTGTGGTTTTAATGTTTCTAATCAATGATGAAGTCATTTATTGTTTTTAATATTGAATGTGTGAATAACTAGGACATTTTTCTGATAAATAAAACTTTTCGAATTTTCAAATTATTTTCTTTTGTCTTCATTCCAGGATTTCACTCAAATCTGATAAAATGTGAAACTGATCTGAGAGAATAAATGAAGCAATTTTCCTTCTGAAACACGACATGTTCAGAGTTCATGTTTGGAACAGAAGAAGATTTGTATATCCTTTTCTTTTACTTGTTAATTTTTACAAGCAGTTTTTTAAAATGAGTTAATAAATATGACCTTTTCTGTTTTGGTAAAATTACACACATTTTCTAGCATTGACGATTTTTTTAGAATATTTGAAAACTGCACATATGTAATGTGATATTCTCCTCCTGCTCTCTGACGGCGACAGTTGCATTCTATCTTTCTCCTGCCTTCCTGCCCTCCCTATCTCTCCTGCTTGCTGCTTGCTGTAAGTGCGTCTCTTACACACTGACCGAATAAGAATAAGATTAAGAAGCAACATGGATGAGGCAAACTGGGCCCTCAACACCAGTGATCGAATTTTCTCCACTATGAGATCGGAGAAAGGGGAGCCCGCGTGTCCGAGTGGAACAGACCCCATTGGATACGTCTTCGATTCTTGGAGCTCGTGGAGAGCTGTGTACCTCTCAGCTCTGGCGGTTGAGGATGTGGAAGACCTATACATATTCGGCTATTTGGTAATGGGATCTGTTCTGTTTGGGCTTGGAGGATACCTGATTTACTGGGAAATTAAGAAAATCTGGACAGCAGTTCGACATCTGCCGAGACTGCACAACCAGATGGATGGACTGTGCAGAGCCATACAGACTCAGACTCAGAGCCTGTTGGACCTGAGCTGCAAGCTGGACATGTAGTCCAGCTGAGAACGTGCTTGCAGGTGAAAGGATTAGAGTTCGGTTCTGCTCGGCGACGACGGTAATTGAACAATTTGGATTACTGGATTTACTGAATGGGTTCCCCAGTGAAACTGAAGGCTGTTGGAAAATAACAAGCAGTTTGTTCCAAAACAACATCTGCATTATCAGAAATTTGGTTCCCTAGCCAGCCTTGACGCTGGTAATCATATCTCTCCGGGACAATGTGTGACAGATGCTCTTCCCCCCAGCCCTCTTGTGATTTGTGTGAGCTGGATCTGGCATGCCACGGCCACTGACGAACATCCATCACTATCAGCGAACTGTTTTGGCTAGGAGCTGGCATCTGGCTCCACCCTCTCATCTCCGTCTGCATCCCCCCACCCTACCCTATTGTTATCCCGGCTTTAAATGTGCGAGTATGCTTTGCTTAAGGTGTTTTTTTTTTGGACCCTGGTACGGTGCTCAACATGAGCACCGTACCAGGGTCCAGCTGATTTTTTTTTTAACCTAACTACCCTGTTGTGTGTCTGTTTCCTTTTCTTCCGGGGACTGATTGTATTGGCGGCACCTGTAGTGGCAGTGGCTGCAGACACCCATCTCCCCTATGTTAGTCTTGTCTGTTCTCCTCTTGGATGTTTGTCCTGAACGGAATTTTGTTGTATGTATAATGATTAACTTTGTTGTATGTATAATGACAATAAAGTTCTATTCTATTCTATTCTATTCTATTCTACTCTATATTGCCAGAGCTGAAAGGCAGTGCAAAGAGCAAGAAAGAAAAAATGAGAAAAATTGAAATGAGGGGACCAAGCACAGGTACAAACATACAATGGTTAACCAACTGCTGCACCTGTTAAAACCAACTAATACAAAAAACACAGCACCTGAAAGAAACGTGCTCAATACCGAGGGTGAGAAGTCACAGCAACATCCCCTGTGAAACAGTGGCAGACATGCTACTTTTCCACCGCTGAGGTGCCGGTGCTCGTGCCAGTGCTGGTGTCGGTTTCAATGAACCGGCGAAACGCTTAAGAACAAGCCTGCATTTCCACCACGCTGTGTGAACTGCTCCTTTACGTATGAGTGTGGGTGGGTCCTCGTCTGGACACGGAAGCCGAAGGGCACAAACGTGGGAGAACACGCTCCCCTTTCTTGTACTGCGAACACATTTTACGGTCCAAACAAAACTACTGCAGCATGTGTGTGCAGCACAGAGGGAAACACAGACAGAGATTAGAGCAAGACGACAAGTACGCACTTTGTGTCCTTTTATCTGTGATATGAACTTATACAAAGCAGCAAGTTCAGCCTTAGGGCCCAACCTAATTCACAGCTGTGAAAATCGCATTGATTTAGATTAGATTAGATCAGATCAGATCAGATCAGATTAGATTGCTTTACTGTCACTGAACGTTCAGCGAAATTTCCATTGCAGCTACCGTTTAAAAAGACATATATACAATAGTAAAATACACAATAAGTTAGAATAAAATAAAATAAAATGTGCAGAATAGTGCAGGAAGGAAGTAACTTCCAGCCTCCCCCTTATTAAGTGGGAGGGATTATGTGTGCGACTGCAGAGGGGAGTAGGTGTGTGGCAGCGGCAGTGGTGGACAAAGTACTCAACTCTAGTACTTAAGTGAAAGTATTGATACTCGTGGTCAAATATTACTCAACTACAAGTAAAAGTTGCTCAGTCAAAAGTTTACTCAAGTTAAAGTACTGAAGTACTTACTTTTAAAAATACTTACGTATTCAAAAGTACATGCATTTAAAAATACTCAAGTATCCAAAAGTACAAATTATATTTTCTAATATCCGTACATTGCTGTATTGTTTTGAGTGCATTTACAGAACCTTGTAACTTGTTGAAACCACATGATGATGTATTGACATGTAGAACCACTCTGCAACAAAAAGTCTACACCACTTGTAAAACTTCAGCATAAAAACGCAATAAAAAATAGGACAACTCTTGTCATTTTTTTTTTATTTACACCCCCCCTCAAAAAAACCAAAAAAACAAAAACAAAAACAAAACAGGAGACTTTTCTCCCCACAAACAATAACACTGGTAACTAAGAACTACCATACTTAACATAGATGCTTACAAAACAGTGAAAGCTCTGTACAGATTAATCTAGATCAGGGCTCTAAAACCTGTCCTGCAGGTTTTAGATGTGTTCCTGATCCAACACACCTGAGTCAAATATAGAAGTCATTAGCAGGACTCTGGAGAACTTGACTGCATACTGAGGAGGTAATTCAACCATTTGATTCAGGTGTGTTGGATCAAGGACACATCTAAAACTTGCAGGACACCGGCCCTCAAGGCCTGGAGTTACCCACCCTGCACTGAGTAGTCTCCTTCTCATTTGCCAGCACCAGTGTTCTGATGATCTGTGCTACCTCATCAGATTTTCCTACTGTAGCGTATCTAGATAGCTAAGTCTATCTGTTGGTGCTACCTTTCAGAAATTGCTTCCAACATGTTTACATACAGAACACCGACCGCTCAGTTACCAGTGCCAGCCTCTTAATCAGATCAGTAGCTGGCTTCAGAATGGATATAGCCTTCTGCGACGAGAAAGTAGCCACCACTGGGTGTGCAATATTTGTAATTTTGGCGCTGAAACCATGCCATAGTTTCCCTCTCACTTGTCACCAAGCTTACCACACTACTGGTCGGCTTTATTTCAATCATCGGTCATGGCATTAAACTGCAACCACTTAAACCTCAGTCAAAGTCATTTAAAGTTTTTATCTAAATTAGAAAGAAAAAAGTTTGCTTACATACTTCAATGTGCTTTCTAAGGTTGGATGGCGAGTTCTTAAATGCAGAAATATAGTTTGTTCGTGGTAAACACAGAAGACATTTAAACTGATACGAACAATTTTTTTGTCCTGAAATCTCAAACAGCAAGCTGAGATATGGCCATGGGTGCAGTGGTTTCTCCGCTTGACTTTCTCCAACTGTCTCCATTGCTGATTTCTGTTTGAATGAAAGCGGGAGCTCAGCTCAAGTCGACGATTGTGTAATTCCAAATCCCAGGTGTGAGTGGAGACTGTGATTGGTCTCCCTTCTTGTGAAGATCATACCGTGTGGCCAATTGCATTTCAGTAAAGAAAAATAACAACAGCGAAAAGCTGTCCTGAGCCAAAAGGAACAAGTAACAATCTTTTTAGAAATGTAGTGGAGTCGAAAGTACAATATTTGTCTTTGAAATGTAGTGGAGTGAAAGTCATAAGTTCACCAAAAAATAAATACTCAAGTAAAGTAAAAATACTCAAAAAATGTACTTAAGTACAGTACTTAAGTAAATGTACTCCGTTACTGTCCACCACTGGGCAGCGGGGGTGTGTGTGTGTGTGTGTGGGGGGGGGGGGGGGGGGGGGGGGGGGGTGAGTGCAGTGTGTGGCTATAGTAGGGGGAGAGTGTGTGAGTGTTGCTGTTGGGGGAGGTGTATGAGTGTGAGTAACCGCAGGGTGATGAGGTGTGTGTGTGAGGTTTGTGTGGGGGGTGATGGCTCTGACAGCTCTGGGGAAGAAACTGTTCTTCAGTCTGTTGGTGGTAGTCCGTATGCTCCTGTACTGCTTTTCTGATGGAAGTGGTGCAAACAGTCTGTGGCCTGGATGGCTGGGGTCCGTGATGATGGCTCTGGCTCTCTTTTTGACCCGGCCTGCATAAATAGAGTCAAGGTCTGGGAGGGGGCAGCCCACAGTGCCCTGTGCTGTTCTTACCACCCGGGCCAGTTGTTTCCTCTCCAGTGCCGTGCATCTGCCATACCACACTGTCACATTAAGGCAGAGTACGCTTTCAATTGTGGCCCGGTAGAAATTCAGGAGCAGCTGAGATGAGAGTCCAGCAAGTTTCAGTTTCCTGAGGAAAAAGAATCTTTGTTGTGCCTTCTTCACCAGGTGGAGGAGTTGGTAGACCAGGAGAGATCAGATGTGATGTGGAGGCCCAGGAACTTGATGTTCTCCACATGCTCCACTGCCTCTCCGTCTATGAGGAGGGGGTGTGGTCCGTCTTCCTGGACCTCCTAAAGTCCACAATGACCTCCTTGGTTTTTCCTGTGTTCAGCACATGGTTGTTGGGTGAACACCACTGGGTGAGCTGCTGGATCTCCTCTCTGTAGTTTGTCTCATTGTTGTCCGAAATGAGACCCACTACTGTGGTGTTGTCCGCGTACTTCACCACTGTGTTTGTGTGGTGGATGGTAACACAGTCGTGTGTGAACAGGGTGAAGAGTGCTGGACTGAGCACACAACCCTGCGGCGTGCCTGTGTTAAGGACCACTGGGGACGATGTTGCCCCCCACTTTTCTCATGTAATACACACCAAGCAGTGAAACAGCGGTAGAAAACTAAGTTGAGACGGCAGAGTCACGCCCTTCTGCCGCTTTCATCACGCGTTTTTGGTTCAAGACTAGCGAGCTTGCGGGGCCGGAGTTGAACCCATTTTTCAGCCGAGCACCGAGTGCATTTGCGGTGGAAAAACTGCTGAACGGTTCAAATGCTGGCACTGGCACCGGAACCCCATCGGTGGAAAAGAGGCCACAGAAAAAGACCCAGGGGACCTGGGCCATTTGCAGCACCCCAGGACCTCTGAAGACCCGAGGTTACACATCCCGATGGCATCCCAGAAGAGGAAGGAGGAAGGCCCTAGATGGAGCCCTCTCAGCCAAAGGGCAAGAGTCTCAGAGAGTCAGAGGTAATGACCAGCCCACTCCACCAGAGGCTGACCACTTCAGCACGAGCCCCAAGGCCCCAGGTGCCTGAGAACTGCCCGACATCCAGCAGACTCTCTAAGGTGCCCTGGTCAAAGTACCTTTGGTGATCTGTGGTCTCATGTGCTGATTTTCTTTTTTTAATAAGAGCAGTTGCATGAATAGCCCATGACAAGTCTTTGTGCAAGTGATTCCAAGGTATTTAACCTCCTGAGACCCAAACTCCTGTTTGTGATGTATTTTCAATTTCTCCTAGATATTTGTGATTAGGAACACCTGAAATGTATATATACTAAGATTCCTCTTTTAACAGGAAGTTGTATTTTGTTACATGGTTGTTACGTACTTTTGTGAGAATAAAAGATGTCCTCAGATGTGGACACTGGAATTATTTTATAGCATAACACAACAAAAACAAAATAACTTAACAAAGTATAAAACACTATTGAGCACAATGAAGTATAAGGTGCAGGAAAGCCAAAATGTAATGTCGCTGTCATGGTCCTGGGCCGGTGGCCCAGTGTTTTTGGTTCTAGTTGTATAGTTCTGTTTTATTATGGTTTCTGTGTTTCTGTCTCCCCGTGTTTATGTGTTGTTCCTAGGTGTTTAGTCAGAAATAAACTGAAGAAATAAACTGTTAATAAAGATAGAAAACTATTTACAACAAGTACAGTTCAGTAGTGGTGTTACATTTTGCACTAAAGCGCCGAGGCCTGTGCTGAGCAAAAGTGGGCGTGTCCAAACAAAGCCTGTGTTGAGGCATGTATTGTTTTTGATCCACTGTTATAGCAGCATAACCAGAAGCACCTAGATCCTGTACAAATTAGAACTTCAGTCTCAGCGCCCCTGCTTCTGAAGTCTGTGAGAGTGTTTCTAAGGTTGTGGATGTTATACCAAAAAGAAGGAATCGCCTGAACGCCAACACTGTCAATTTTTTTTATTGGTGTATAAAAATTAATAAAAAACTCCCATCTCCACCCAAGCACTTCTTGTGACTGTTGTAACAAACACACCACACAATGTCTTTATACAATACTTTATTCACATACCACTTAGATATGCCACGATCAGCATAGATTTATTTAATCTGGTTTTAAAAAGCCTCAAATGGAGATTTTTGGCATAACAATTGCATAATTTTGCCAAAAGATCCACCTGTCAACATGTGACAGAACAGCAGGACTGCTGTACCTCAAATGTGCAGCAAATGTCAATACTCCAAAATGAGCCATTAAACGGGACTTTGTGTGATCAGGCTTTTGGCGAATCAGTTGGCCGGAAAGAGTCAACACATTCACAGGTTCTCATCATACCATCACTACAATTCAGCCTTACAAAATTACAAATTTATTAGAACAGATGAACAGATCATCGTGCAAAATATCAAAAGTTCCATGAGTTGACTGTATAGTATGCTGAGTGTGGACACACTTGCAGAACTCTGGAAGCAAAATGTAAACTGTTAACTCAGCATGATTGTGTTATCTCACAGAAAATATACCAAACCATATAATAAATAAGCATGGCCTGTAAAACCCAGACCTGAGATACACACAAGCATAAGGAAAACTGACGACTTAAATACAGACACAGGGTGATTAAGGAATGAGGACACACACAGGGAGAACGGGTGATCAGAATGAAGCTAACGAGACAGATAAGATAAGACAAGACAAGACAAGACAAGATAAGATAAGATATTTTTGACGGGAAACACAGTGAAGACAGAAATTGAAACAAAAACTAAAGAATAAGATATGAGAAACTCCAGGTTAAACCCAAAATATCAAGAACATAGAAAGTCATAATGCAAACATAATACAAAACAATCTGTGAAACAAGCTGAAGATTTTTTTTTTTTTTAAACTGTCCTGTCTGGCAGCTTAAGCAAGCAAAATTATTGTCTGCATGCTCTGTTGTGCCAAACAGCTTTGCTGTGCCAAGAGGAGCTGTATTGTAGGCTTCAAATGGTGCACCTGTAATAAAATACAAAAGCACACAAACAAAAGAGGACAAAACAAAAACAACAACAACAATCACCTGAAAAAGAAGTATAGAACAGAAAACAAGCATATGTTGGAGTTATGGTATAAATTCCATTCTGTTTATTATAAATTATCATACCTTCTGTTTGTATATTTTCTATAAGTTGTTTTATGTACATATGATACTGTTGTTTTTATGTTGGAAATGGAAACACGTGGTGACATTTTTTACAAAGGAAGTTGTAGTTACCTGCAGGCTGTTTTCAGCCTGCAGAGAATACACACATAGGACACGTGTCTCGTATACGCCATGTTACATCCACATTCTACCGGATACTTACTACCATATATGGTAAGGAAAAAGCCAAGAATGGTGTTTATTACATGCTGTAAACTGTGTTTGATGTAACCCACGTGATCTTATTGTGAAAGTCCGAATAAAAGCGCTGCGCAGGAAGCCGTCCTTTAGGAAAGATAACTTCCGCTCAGCCGCGAGCTGAGTTCAAGGAACGGATCTCTCCTCCTTGCGCAAGTTTAAAAAGAGTTGTGTGTTTGTTCTCTGAGTTATTAAAATGATCTGAACCTATCACATATACTATTGTTCTCTTGCTTTGTACTTAGTGTGGTGAAACTGCTGTTGGTCTCATACTGTCTGTACGAGTGCTGCATGGATCAAACTGTGGACACAAAGTTTCTTGATTCTTACTCATAAGATGCCTCCTCCTATGTGTGGTGCAGGTTTGGGTCTAAATTCTCAAATCAGAATCAGAATCAGAATCAGAAGGTTTTTATTGCCATATGGGTGAACAGGTTCACAGCATTAGGAAATTGCTGCGGTACTTCGTGCTTACAGAAAAAAAACAAATAAGTATAAAAACTATAAGACAATATACAAGTATACAAATTGCAAATATACAAAGATATTAGAGCTATGACTATAACACAATATTACAAAATTACAAAATATACAGTGCAGAGACTAATTAAAAGATAAAAGAATGTAAACTATATTCCACTAATATGTACATCAGTGCAATCAGACAGGTGCATAGACATAGGGTCATCAGCGTTTGTGGAGGGTGGTGGTAACAGTCTTAGGGTAATTGTTCATGAGTCCAACAGCAGAGGGGAAGAAACTGTTCTTATGGCGGGAGGTTCTGGTCCGTATGGACCGTAGCCTCCTGTCTGAGGGGAGAGGGTCAAAAAGTCTGTGCCCAGGGTGAGAGTGGTCGGCTGTGATCCGACCTGCACGCCCCAGTGTCCTGGAGGTGTACAGGTCCTGGAGAGATGGGAGGTTACAGCCAATCACCTTCTCAGCAGAGTGCACAACGCGCTGTAGTCTCTGTTTGTCCCTAGTGGTGGCTCCAACGTACCACACAGTGATGGAGGAGGTGAGGATGGACTCAATGATGGCAGTATAGAACTGCACCATGGTCCTTGCTGGCAAGTTGAATTTCTTCAACTGCCGCAGGAAGTACATCCTCTGCTGGGCCTTTTTGACGACAGAGGTGATGGTGGGCTCCCACTTGAGGTCCTGGGTGATGGTAGTTCCCAGGAAGCGAAAAGAGTCCACTGTGGTGATGGGGGTGTCAGTCAGGATGATGGAGGGTAGAGGGGCTGTGTGCTTCCTAAAGTCCACTATAATCTCCACTGTCTTCTGGGCGTTCAGTACCAGGTTATTGTGGCTGCACCAGGACACCAGACGTTTGACCTCCATCCTGTAGGCCGACTCGTCCCCGTCTGAGATGAGTCCGATGAGAGTCATGTCGTCTGCAAACTTAATAAGCTTGACAGACTGGTGGTCAGAGGTGCAGCAGTTGGTATACAGGGAGAAGAGCAGAGGAGAGAGGACACAGCCCTGAGGAGTGCCAGTGCTGATGGTCCGGGAGTCCGAGACATTCTTCCCCAGCCTCACGTGCTGCTTCCTGTTCATCAGGAAGTCAATGATCCACCTGCAGATGGGATCTGGCACGTTCATCTGGGACAGCTTGTCTTGGAGGAGATCAGGGATGATGGTGTTGAAGGCAGAGCTGAAGTCCACAAACAGGATCCTGGCGTAGGTTCCCTGGGAGTCCAGATGCTGTAGGATGAAGTGCAGAGTCAGGTTGATGGCGTCGTCCACAGACCTGTTGGCTCTGTAGGCAAACTGCAGGGGGTCCAGAAGGGGGGCTGTGAGGGACTTGAGGTGGGACAGCACCAGACGCTCAAATGACTTCATGACCACAGAAGTCAGTGCCACAGGTCTGTAGTCATTTAGTCCAGTGATCCTTGGCTTCTTGGGGACAGGAACAATGGTAGCGGTTTTAAAGCAGACAGGCACGTGGCAAGCCTCCAGTGAGGAGTTGAAGATGTTCGTGAACAATGGGGCAAGCTCGTTAGCACAGTGTCTCAGTGTGGCAGGTGAGACACCATCTGGACCTGGAGCTTTGCGAGCTTTGACACTCCTGAACTGCTTTAGCACCTGGTCCTCCTGAATACAAAAGACTGTGGGGGTGGGGGAGGAGGGGGACTCTGGGGTGGGAGTCCTTGATGATGTGGGCTTCTCTGAGGTGTGGGGAGTGGGGGAGGTTGGGAGGTGAATATTTGTGTTGGCTGTATTGTAGTTGGGACTGGTGGAGGTGTGAAGGCTGCTGAACTGACCATCAAAACGACAATAGAACTCGTTCAGTCTATTTGCAGTTTGTAGGTCGTCTGTGGAGTGGGGGGGTTTTAGGCTTGTAGTTGGTAATCTGCCTAAAACCTTTCCATACAGAGGCCGCGTCGTTCTCTGAGATCTGCTGCTGTATATTCTCAGAGTGATGTGATCTAGCAGTGGCCACTTCCTTGCTAAACCTGTACTTGGCCTCTTTGTAGCAGTCTTTGTCCCCACTTTTAAAAGCCTCCCTCTTCTCTATCCACAGCTGCTTCAGTTTGGGAGTAAATGACAAAAGGTAACTATAAAAAGTAATTTGAATAACAAACACCAGAGGGCAGAATAAGATCAGTACAGCATCTGAGACGTCTGCACTGGGATGATAGAAAAGTGCTGCTGCTTGGAAATTTGGAAGTTTGGAAATTTCTTATTTTGTAACAAAATGTTTCAAATAATAGACATTAAAGACTTAAAGAATTATCTTAAAAAAGAAGGTTTGAACAGTGTTTTTAAATGTGAAAACAGCTCTGTTCTAATAAGTGTTAAACATGCATCTCTCCTCTTCCTGGAATGAGTCCCAGCCTGATAACCCTCCCCCTGCTTCCTGCTCTCTAACTCAGCACCTCCTCTCTACCCACATGTCTCCTTGTTCCCTCCCCCTTCAGATCTGCACTTTGAAGATGGGTGTAACCAACATGTGGTCACGTGTGAGAGCTGAGAGGCCCCATTCACTGCAGACGCTCATGCTGTTTAGATCAGAGCTCAGACTAGTTTCAGTTATCAGGAAGTTAAACTCACGCAGTCACTGACACCGAGAGGAGAAATGGCACAGAAAGGAGTTCAGCTGGACCGAGAAACCTTCTCTTGTTCGATCTGTTTGGATCTACTGAAGGATCCGGCAGCTGTAGACTAGAATCTACAGCTGCCCTCAGTGCAGACAGACCTTCACACCGAGGCCTGTCCTGGTGAAAAACACCATGTTAGCAGATTTAGTGGAGCAGCTGAAGAAGACTGGACTCCAAGATGCTCCTGCTGATCACTGCTATGCTGGACCTGAAGATGTGGCCTGTGATGTCTGCACTGGGAGAAAAATGAAGGCAGTGAAGTCCTGTTTGGTCTGTCTGGCATCTTACTGTGAGAAACACCTTCAACCTCATAATGATTCTCCTCCATTAAAGAAACACAAGCTGGTGGAGCCCTCCAAGAAGCTCCAGGAGAACATCTGCTCTCGTCATGATGAGGTGATGAAGATGTTCTGCCGTACTGATCAGCAGAGTATCTGTTATCTCTGCTCTGTGGATGAACATAAAGGCCACCACACAGTCTCAGCTGCAGCAGAAAGGACTGAGAGGCAGAGAGAGCTCGAGGTGAGTCGACTAAACATCCAGCAGAGAATCCAGGACAGAGAGAAAGATGTGAAGCTGCTTCAACAGGAGGTGGAGGCCATCAATCAGTCTGCTCATAAAACAGTGGAGCACAGTGAGAAGATCTTCACTGAGCTGATCAGTGTGATCCAGAAAAGAAGCTCTGATGTGAAGCAGCAGATCAGATCCCAGCAGGAAACTGAAGTGAGTCGAGTCAAAGAGCTTCAGGAGAAGCTGGAGCAGGAGATCACTGAGCTGAAGAGGAAAGACGCTGAGCTGAAGCAGCTCTCACACACAGAGGATCACATCCAGTTTCTACACAACTACCCCTCACTGTCAGCACTCAGTGAGTCTACACACTCATCCAGCATCAATATCCGTCCTCTGAGATACTTTGAGGATGTGACAGCAGCTGTGTCAGAGCTCAGAGAGAAACTACAGGACATCCTGAGAGAGGAACGGACAAACATCTCACTGACAGTCACTGAAGTGGATGTTTTACTGTCAGATCCACCAGAGCCAAAGACCAGAGCTGGATTCTTAAAATATTCATGTGAACTCACACTGGATCCAAACACAGCACACAGAGATCTGTTATTATCAGAGGGGAACAGAAAAGCAACATTTATGCAATATCAACAGTGTTATATTGGTCATCCAGACAGATTCACTGGATGGTTGCAGGTCCTAAGCACAGAGAGTCTGACTGGACGGTGCTACTTGGAGGTAGTGAGAAAAGGGAGAGTTCATGTAGCGGTTGCATACAAAAATATCAGCAGAGCAGGGTGGAGGGAATGTATATTTGGACGTAATAACAAATCTTGGGCATTGCATTGCTCCAAAAACAGTTTTTCATTTTGGTACAACAACATTGAAACTGTCATTTCAGGTCCTGGGTCCTCCAGAGTAGGAGTGTACCTGGATCACAGAGCAGGTATTCTGTCCTTCTACAGCGTCTCTGAAACCATGACTCTGCTCCACAGAGTCCAGACCACATTCACTCAGCCGCTCTATGCTGGACTTTGGTTTTACCACAATTATGGTGATAATGCTGAGTTCATTAAACTGAAATAGACTGAAGTCTTTCATATTGTTGTGGGTTTAAATCTGTATTTTAGTTTCATGTTATTTTCTCATTGTTGTGGCATTTCTGCACTGCACAGAGATCAGCTGTCAGTCAAACATTATGGGTGGTACCTTGACATCTTCTAGTTGTTCTCTTGGTGTTTTGGAGTTTTTAGGTGGAGCTCTTTCCTGTGTCTGTTTAGCCATGGAGGCGATCACTGCTCATGATGATTTGGATTTACAAAAATATTTCTCCACATGAAAATGTAAACTTCTCTGTGCTCTAAATGTTTGCTGAATATTTGTATTGATGTATTTGTATGTTGTTGATTCTCTTCCACTTCATGTGGAAATCAGCAGACCTTCCTTTATCACACAGATTTTGTTCTCATCACTTTGTGCATTTGTACAGAAATCTATAATTACATTTACATTTATCTGTTTGGCAGATTTTCTTTCAGAATCCAGAAACAAGAATCTATAATCATGATTTTAATGATTACGAGGAATTCGATCATTTATTCTGTTGAATTTTTAATATGTGAACAAACTGAAGGTTATTCTAATAAATCAAAGTTTGAACAAAGTCTTTTCTTCTGTCTTCATTCCAGGATCTCACTCAGATCTGAAAATGTGAAACTAATCTGAGAGAATAACTGAAGCAGTTTTTCTCCTGAAACACCACAAAGGTCAGAGTTCATGTTTAGAGCAGAGCAACATTCATCAGTCACTCTGTGACCTTTTCTTTTAGCTGTTGATTTTAATAAGCAATGTGTTTTATTCAGTTATTACATACGGATGATTTTGAATGTACTGAACCATCAAAGGTAAAGTTACTGCACATTTTCCAGCACCGAAGTTTTTTATTTGATATCTGGAAACTCCTCCCTCCCAGCTTTCCCAAGGTCCCGCTGCACGTCTTCCTTCACTACATCCATGAATGACTGGTTTCAGTTATGTTTGAGGTAATTATTACAACACTTCATCATTGTCCCTGAAAACTTGGATTAAAGTTTGATTAGTTCTCAGATGACCCAGATGAGTGATGATGGGTTTTCTGTGCTCATAAACTGAGTCATCATTCAAAAAATGTAAAAGTAAAAGTTTAATGAGTTCCAAACAAATGCAGCAATTTGTAAAAGCAACAAACTTGAATGTGGTAAATTGTTTGTACATTTTACAATGCAGGTTGAATAAAGGAAAATATTTGAATTTTTTAGGATTCTGCTAATTATAACTACTGGGTTAGAAAAAATGAAGAGCATAAAATTCTACAGCAGGATTTCGAATCTGCTGAATTATGTTGTTAAAACTCCACCTGCACATCCAGACTCACCAAAAAGTTCAACCTTTCACGAAAACGACTCATATCATGACAGCACCACCACCAGCACGAACCATTAACACAAAGCAGGATGGATCCATGGGTGTTCATGGCAAATTCTAACCCTGCAATCCTAACGTCACAGCAGGGATGGAGATTTATCAGATCAGGAAACATTTTTCTAGTCTTCTACTGCCCACCAAAGCAGACAATAGAAGAATGACTATGAACGCTAACTTCATTTTTGTCTTCTTAGTTGACAGGAGTGGCACCACTTGTGGTGTCGTGCTTTAAGATTTGGCATTTTGTGTATTCAGAGATGCTCTTCTACACACCTTGGTTGCAAAGAGTGGTTATTTGAGTTACTGCGAATTACATATGAGCTCAAATCAGTCTAACAGTTCTCTGACCTCAAACATCAATTGAATATTTTCCCCCAGAGAACTGCCGATCCCCGGATTTTTTCTCTTTTTCTCACAATTCTCCAATCTCATTGTACATCCTGTATAATGACAATAAAGGCATTCTTTTCTATTCTATTCTGAACCCTGGAGATGGTTGTGTGGGAAAATCCTTCTAAATCAACTGTTTCTGAAACACAACACTGACACCAACAACCATGTCATGGTTAAAGTCACTTGAAACATGGGAGTGGCCTGAAGAAGGGGTCGTTGAATAGTTGATGAATATAAAAATGATATGAGTCATATAATAGGGCCTTCACAGTCACCTGATCTAACCCCAGATGAAAACCTCTGGCAGATTTTGGACTGACATAAAAGAAAATGCTTTCCAGAGAAGAGATTTTCAGAGACGTGCAGAATCAATACCATGAAACACTGATGCTGAAGCTTTATCCTATAATCTGCCACCTGTCTGTGTTGCTGCTCTAGTTCTGACCACTTATATTTCTGAATGATGGTGTCCAAGGAGCCTGTTTGGGCAGAGAATCTTATTTGTGTGTGACATAATAATAAAGCAATTTAGTCAACCACATGAGAGAATGCTTTGTCTTTCTCATCACATTTACTGACACTGGTCACTTGTATCATTGTGAAGGGCCTTAGAAGTATTGGGAGGCTGTAAAAAGAAGCTAAATTCGTGCAGATGTCCTTATCTGAAAATAATCTCTCACCCAACATCTGTCCCCCTATTTATCATTAAACTACATAAACCCTACTGTAGTACTTATATATAATGAATAGATAATACAACTCCATCCATCCATCTTCTTCTGCTTATCCGGGGCTGGGTCATGGGGACAGCAGCCTAAGCAGAGAAGCCCAGATCTCCCTCTCCACAGCCACCCCCTCCAGTTCATCCGGGGAAGACACCAAGGCATTCCCAGGCCAGCTGAGAGATATAATCTCTCCAGCATGTCCTGGATCTGCCCCAGGGGCCTCCACCCAGTAGGACATATCCAGAGGTGGGAAGTAACGAAGTACAAATACTTCGTTACTGTACTTAAGTAGATTTTTTAGGTATCTGTACTTTACTTGAGTATTTATTTTTCTGAGTACTTTTTACTTTTACTCCCTACATTTTTACACAAGTATCTGTACTTTCTACTTCTTACATTTTCAAAACAGACTCGTTACTTTTTAACACGTCAGGGAGAAGTTTGCGTTTCCGGTCAGTGCGGCGTCAGTCATCAAGCGATCTGAGCCGGAGGAATATTAACATATAAGAGACAATCGTACTGGCGTATCCTCCATCACCGGGGCTTATCGGGTACAAAGGGATTAAATACACAAACCCATATAATTAATGTCTCATTTATAGCGCTATAATCAGGGGTCACAGCGGGCCGGACCGAATCCGTAAGTTATGCTCGCGGGACATAAACAGCTTAGCTAACGCTACTGAAGATGAGCGAGCATGAAGGGAGTAACGTGTGGCAGGTAAATGCAACGTTTCTAAATGCTCAACAAATATCAGCAAACACACAAAGTGTGTGCAGTTTGTCACACACAATAAGTTAGAATAAAATAAAATAAAATGTGCAGAATAGTGCAGGAAGGAAGTAACTTCCAGCCTCCCCCTTATTAAGTGGGAGGGATTATGTGTGCGACTGCAGAGGGGAGTAGGTGTGTGGCAGCGGCAGTGGTGGACAAAGTACTCAACTCTAGTACTTAAGTGAAAGTATTGATACTCGTGGTCAAATATTACTCAACTACAAGTAAAAGTTGCTCAGTCAAAAGTTTACTCAAGTTAAAGTACTGAAGTACTTACTTTTAAAAATACTTAAGTATTCAAAAGTACATGCATTTAAAAATACTCAAGTATCCAAAAGTACAAATTATATTTTCTA
Organism: Archocentrus centrarchus; assembly: GCF_007364275.1. Taxonomy (NCBI): domain Eukaryota; kingdom Metazoa; phylum Chordata; class Actinopteri; order Cichliformes; family Cichlidae; genus Archocentrus; species Archocentrus centrarchus. The sequence continues at coordinate 31,916,486 of NC_044362.1, read as the reverse complement.
ATATCAGTACATTGCTGTATTGTTTTGAGTGCATTTACAGAACCTTGTAACTTGTTGAAACCACATGATGATGTATTGACATGTAGAACCACTCTGCAACAAAAAGTCTACACCACTTGTAAAACTTCAGCATAAAAACGCAATAAAAAATAGGACAACTCTTGTCATTTTTTTTTTTATTTACACCCCCCCTCAAAAAAACCAAAAAAACAAAAACAAAAACAAAACAGGAGACTTTTCTCCCCACAAACAATAACACTGGTAACTAAGAACTACCATACTTAACATAGATGCTTACAAAACAGTGAAAGCTCTGTACAGATTAATCTAGATCAGGGCTCTAAAACCTGTCCTGCAGGTTTTAGATGTGTTCCTGATCCAACACACCTGAGTCAAATATAGAAGTCATTAGCAGGACTCTGGAGAACTTGACTGCATACTGAGGAGGTAATTCAACCATTTGATTCAGGTGTGTTGGATCAAGGACACATCTAAAACTTGCAGGACACCGGCCCTCAAGGCCTGGAGTTACCCACCCTGCACTGAGTAGTCTCCTTCTCATTTGCCAGCACCAGTGTTCTGATGATCTGTGCTACCTCATCAGATTTTCCTACTGTAGCGTATCTAGATAGCTAAGTCTATCTGTTGGTGCTACCTTTCAGAAATTGCTTCCAACATGTTTACATACAGAACACCGACCGCTCAGTTACCAGTGCCAGCCTCTTAATCAGATCAGTAGCTGGCTTCAGAATGGATATAGCCTTCTGCGACGAGAAAGTAGCCACCACTGGGTGTGCAATATTTGTAATTTTGGCGCTGAAACCATGCCATAGTTTCCCTCTCACTTGTCACCAAGCTTACCACACTACTGGTCGGCTTTATTTCAATCATCGGTCATGGCATTAAACTGCAACCACTTAAACCTCAGTCAAAGTCATTTAAAGTTTTTATCTAAATTAGAAAGAAAAAAGTTTGCTTACATACTTCAATGTTCTTTCTAAGGTTGGATGGCGAGTTCTTAAATGCAGAAATATAGTTTGTTCGTGGTAAACACAGAAGACATTTAAACTGATACGAACAATTTTTTAGTCCTGAAATCTCAAACAGCAAGCTGAGATATGGCCATGGGTGCAGTGGTTTCTCCGCTTGACTTTCTCCAACTGTCTCCATTGCTGAGTTCTGTTTGAATGATGGTGTAATTCCAAATCCCAGGTGTGAGTGGAGACTGTGATTGGTCTCCCTTCTTGTGAAGATCATACCGTGTGGCCAATTGCATTTCAGTAAAGAAAAATAACAACAGCGAAAAGCTGTCCTGAGCCAAAAGGAACAAGTAACAATCTTTTTAGAAATGTAGTGGAGTCGAAAGTACAATATTTGTCTTTGAAATGTAGTGGAGTGAAAGTCATAAGTTCACCAAAAAATAAACACTCAAGTGAAGAAAAATACTCAAAAAATGTACAAAATGTACAGTACTTAAGTAAATGTACTCCGTTACTGTCCACCACTGGGCAGCGGGGGTGTGTGTGTGGGGGGGGGGTGAGTGCAGTGTGTGGCTATAGTAGGGGGAGAGTGTGTGAGTGTTGCTGTTGGGGGAGGTGTATGAGTGTGAGTAACCGCAGGGTGATGAGGTGTGTGTGTGAGGTTTGTGTGGGGGGTGATGGCTCTGACAGCTCTGGGGAAGAAACTGTTCTTCAGTCTGTTGGTGATAGTCCGTATGCTCCTGTACTGCTTTTCTGATGGAAGTGGTGCAAACAGTCTGTGGCCTGGATGGCTGGGGTCCGTGATGATGGCTCTGGCTCTCTTTTTGACCCGGCCTGCATAAATAGAGTCAAGGTCTGGGAGGGGGCAGCCCACAGTGCCCTGTGCTGTTCTTACCACCCGGGCCAGTTGTTTCCTCTCCAGTGCCGTGCATCTGCCATACCACACTGTCACATTAAGGCAGAGTACGCTTTCAATTGTGGCCCGGTAGAAATTCAGGAGCAGCTGAGATGAGAGTCCAGCAAGTTTCAGTTTCCTGAGGAAAAAGAATCTTTGTTGTGCCTTCTTCACCAGGTGGAGGAGTTGGTAGACCAGGAGAGATCAGATGTGATGTGGAGGCCCAGGAACTTGATGTTCTCCACATGCTCCACTGCCTCTCCGTCTATGAGGAGGGGGTGTGGTCCGTCTTCCTGGACCTCCTAAAGTCCACAATGACCTCCTTGGTTTTTCCTGTGTTCAGCACATGGTTGTTGGGTGAACACCACTGGGTGAGCTGCTGGATCTCCTCTCTGTAGTTTGTCTCATTGTTGTCCGAAATGAGACCCACTACTGTGGTGTTGTCCGCGTACTTCACCACTGTGTTTGTGTGGTGGATGGTAACACAGTCGTGTGTGAACAGGGTGAAGAGTGCTGGACTGAGCACACAACCCTGCGGCGTGCCTGTGTTAAGGACCACTGGGGACGATGTTGCCCCCCACTTTTCTCATGTAATACACACCAAGCAGTGAAACAGCGGTAGAAAACTTTAAGTTGAGACGGCAGAGTCACGCCCTTCTGCCGCTTTCATCACGCGTTTTTGGTTCGAGACTAGCGAGCTTGCGGGGCCGGAGTTGAACCCATTTTTCAGCCGAGCACCGAGTGCATTTGCGGTGGAAAAACTGCTGAACGGTTCAAATGCTGGCACTGGCACCGGAACCCCATCGGTGGAAAAGAGGCCACAGAAAAAGACCCAGGGGACCTGGGCCATTTGCAGCACCCCAGGACCTCTGAAGACCCGAGGTTACACATCCCGATGGCATCCCAGAAGAGGAAGGAGGAAGGCCCTAGATGGAGCCCTCTCAGCCAAAGGGCAAGAGTCTCAGAGAGTCAGAGGTAATGACCAGCCCACTCCACCAGAGGCTGACCACTTCAGCACGAGCCCCAAGGCCCCAGGTGCCTGAGAACTGCCCGACATCCAGCAGACTCTCTAAGGTGCCCTGGTCAAAGTACCTTTGGTGATCTGTGGTCTCATGTGCTGATTTTCTTTTTTTAATAAGAGCAGTTGCATGAATAGCCCATGACAAGTCTTTGTGCAAGTGATTCCAAGGTATTTAACCTCCTGAGACCCAAACTCCTGTTTGTGATGTATTTTCAATTTCTCCTAGATATTTGTGATTAGGAACACCTGAAATGTATATATACTAAGATTCCTCTTTTAACAGGAAGTTGTATTTTGTTACATGGTTGTTACGTACTTTTGTGAGAATAAAAGATGTCCTCAGATGTGGACACTGGAATTATTTTATAGCATAACACAACAAAAACAAAATAACTTAACAAAGTATAAAACACTATTGAGCACAATGTAGTATAAGGTGCAGGAAAGCCAAAATGTAATGTCGCTGTCATGGTCCTGGGCCGGTGGCCCAGTGTTTTTGGTTCTAGTTGTATAGTTCTGTTTTATTATGGTTTCTGTGTTTCTGTCTCCCCGTGTTTATGTGTTGTTCCTAGGTGTTTAGTCAGAAATAAACTGAAGAAATAAACTGTTAATAAAGATAGAAAACTATTTACAACAAGTACAGTTCAGTAGTGGTGTTACATTTTGCACTAAAGCGCCGAGGCCTGTGCTGAGCAAAAGTGGGCGTGTCCAAACAAAGCCTGTGTTGAGGCATGTATTGTTTTTGATCCACTGTTATAGCAGCATAACCAGAAGCACCTAGATCCTGTACAAATTAGAACTTCAGTCTCAGCGCCCCTGCTTCTGAAGTCTGTGAGAGTGTTTCTAAGGTTGTGGATGTTATACCAAAAAGAAGGAATCGCCTGAACGCCAACACTGTCAATTTTTTTTATTGGTGTATAAAAATTAATAAAAAACTCCCATCTCCACCCAAGCACTTCTTGTGACTGTTGTAACAAACACACCACACAATGTCTTTATACAATACTTTATTCACATACCACTTAGATATGCCACGATCAGCATAGATTTATTTAATCTGGTTTTAAAAAGCCTCAAATGGAGATTTTTGGCATAACAATTGCATAATTTTGCCAAAAGATCCACCTGTCAACATGTGACAGAACAGCAGGACTGCTGTACCTCAAATGTGCAGCAAATGTCAATACTCCAAATGAGCCATTAAACGGGACTTTGTGTGATCAGGCTTTTGGCGAATCAGTTGGCCGGAAAGAGTCAACACATTCACAGGTTCTCATCATACCATCACTACAATTCAGCCTTACAAAATTACAAATTTATTAGAACAGATGAACAGATCATCGTGCAAAATATCAAAAGTTCCATGAGTTGACTGTATAGTATGCTGAGTGTGGACACACTTGCAGAACTCTGGAAGCAAAATGTAAACTGTTAACTCAGCATGATTGTGTTATCTCACAGAAAATATACCAAACCATATAATAAATAAGCATGGCCTGTAAAACCCAGACCTGAGATACACACAAGCATAAGGAAAACTGAGGACTTAAATACAGACACAGGGTGATTAAGGAATGAGGACACACACAGGGAGAACGGGTGATCAGAATGAAGCTAACGAGACAGATAAGATAAGACAAGACAAGACAAGACAAGATAAGATAAGATATTTTTGACGGGAAACACAGTGAAGACAGAAATTGAAACAAAAAACTAAAGAATAAGATATGAGAAACTCCAGGTTAAACCCAAAATATCAAGAACATAGAAAGTCATAATGCAAACATAATACAAAACAATCTGTGAAACAAGCTGAAGATTTTTTTTTTTTTTAAACTGTCCTGTCTGGCAGCTTAAGCAAGCAAAATTATTGTCTGCATGCTCTGTTGTGCCAAACAGCTTTGCTGTGCCAAGAGGAGCTGTATTGTAGGCTTCAAATGGTGCACCTGTAATAAAATACAAAAGCACACAAACAAAAAGAGGACAAAACAAAAACAACAACAACAATCACCTGAAAAAGAAGTATAGAACAGAAAACAAGCATATGTTGGAGTTATGGTATAAATTCCATTCTGTTTATTATAAATTATCATACCTTCTGTTTGTATATTTTCTATAAGTTGTTTTATGTACATATGATACTGTTGTTTTTATGTTGGAAATGGAAACACGTGGTGACATTTTTTACAAAGGAAGTTGTAGTTACCTGCAGGCTGTTTTCAGCCTGCAGAGAATACACACATAGGACACGTGTCTCGTATACGCCATGTTACATCCACATTCTACCGGATACTTACTACCATATATGGTAAGGAAAAAGCCAAGAATGGTGTTTATTACATGCTGTAAACTGTGTTTGATGTAACCCACGTGATCTTATTGTGAAAGTCCGAATAAAAGCGCTGCGCAGGAAGCCGTCCTTTAGGAAAGATAACTTCCGCTCAGCCGCGAGCTGAGTTCAAGGAACGGATCTCTCCTCCTTGCGCAAGTTTAAAAAGAGTTGTGTGTTTGTTCTCTGAGTTATTAAAATGATCTGAACCTATCACATATACTATTGTTCTCTTGCTTTGTACTTAGTGTGGTGAAACTGCTGTTGGTCTCATACTGTCTGTACGAGTGCTGCATGGATCAAACTGTGGACACAAAGTTTCTTGATTCTTACTCATAAGATGCCTCCTCCTATGTGTGGTGCAGGTTTGGGTCTAAATTCTCAAATCAGAATCAGAATCAGAATCAGAAGGTTTTTATTGCCATATGGGTGAACAGGTTCACAGCATTAGGAAATTGCTGCGGTACTTCGTGCTTACAGAAAAAAAACAAATAAGTATAAAAACTATAAGACAATATACAAGTATACAAATTGCAAATATACAGAGATATTAGAGCTATGACTATAACACAATATTACAAAATTACAAAATATACAGTGCAGAGACTAATTAAAAGATAAAAGAATGTAAACTATATTCCACTAATATGTACATCAGTGCAATCAGACAGGTGCATAGACATAGGGTCATCAGCGTTTGTGGAGGGTGGTGGTAACAGTCTTAGGGTAATTGTTCATGAGTCCAACAGCAGAGGGGAAGAAACTGTTCTTATGGCGGGAGGTTCTGGTCCGTATGGACCGTAGCCTCCTGTCTGAGGGGAGAGGGTCAAAAAGTCTGTGCCCAGGGTGAGAGTGGTCGGCTGTGATCCGACCTGCACGCCCCAGTGTCCTGGAGGTGTACAGGTCCTGGAGAGATGGGAGGTTACAGCCAATCACCTTCTCAGCAGAGTGCACAACGCGCTGTAGTCTCTGTTTGTCCCTAGTGGTGGCTCCAGCGTACCACACAGTGATGGAGGAGGTAAGGATGGACTCAATGATGGCAGTATAGAACTGCACCATGGTCCTTGCTGGCAAGTTGAATTTCTTCAACTGCCGCAGGAAGTACATCCTCTGCTGGGCCTTTTTGACGACAGAGGTGATGGTGGGCTCCCACTTGAGGTCCTGGGTGATGGTAGTTCCCAGGAAGCGAAAAGAGTCCACTGTGGTGATGGGGGTGTCAGTCAGGATGATGGAGGGTAGAGGGGCTGTGTGCTTCCTAAAGTCCACTATAATCTCCACTGTCTTCTGGGCGTTCAGTACCAGGTTATTGTGGCTGCACCAGGACACCAGACGTTTGACCTCCATCCTGTAGGCCGCCTCGTCCCCGGCTGAGATGAGTCCGATGAGAGTCATGTCGTCTGCAAACTTAATAAGCTTGACAGACTGGTGGTCAGAGGTGCAGCAGTTGGTATACAGGGAGAAGAGCAGAGGAGAGAGGACACAGCCCTGAGGAGTGCCAGGGCTGATGGTCCGGGAGTCCGAGACATTCTTCCCCAGCCTCACGTGCTGCTTCCTGTTCATCAGGAAGTCAATGATCCACCTGCAGATGGGATCTGGCACGTTCATCTGGGACAGCTTGTCTTGGAGGAGATCAGGGATGATGGTGTTGAAGGCAGAGCTGAAGTCCACAAACAGGATCCTGGCGTAGGTTCCCTGGGAGTCCAGATGCTGTAGGATGAAGTGCAGAGTCAGGTTGATGGCGTCGTCCACAGACCTGTTGGCTCTGTAGGCAAACTGCAGGGGGTCCAGAAGGGGGGCTGTGAGGGACTTGAGGTGGGACAGCACCAGACGCTCAAATGACTTCATGACCACAGAAGTCAGTGCCACAGGTCTGTAGTCATTTAGTCCAGTGATCCTTGGCTTCTTGGGGACAGGAACAATGGTAGCGGTTTTAAAGCAGACAGGCACGTGGCAAGCCTCCAGTGAGGAGTTGAAGATGTTCGTGAACAATGGGGCAAGCTCGTTAGCACAGTGTCTCAGTGTGGCAGGTGAGACACCATCTGGACCTGGAGCTTTGCGAGCTTTGACACTCCTGAACTGCTTTAGCACCTGGTCCTCCTGAATACAAAAGACTGTGGGGGTGGGGGAGGAGGGGGACTCTGGGGTGGGAGTCCTTGATGATGTGGGCTTCTCTGAGGTGTGGGGAGTGGGGGAGGTTGGGAGGTGAATATTTGTGTTGGCTGTATTGTAGTTGGGACTGGTGGAGGTGTGAAGGCTGCTGAACTGACCATCAAAACGACAATAGAACTCGTTCAGTCTATTTGCAGTTTGTAGGTCGTCTGTAGAGTGGGGGGGTTTTAGGCTTGTAGTTGGTAATCTGCCTAAAACCTTTCCATACAGAGGCCGCGTCGTTCTCTGAGATCTGCTGCTGTATATTCTCAGAGTGATGTGATCTAGCAGTGGCCACTTCCTTGCTAAACCTGTACTTGGCCTCTTTGTAGCAGTCTTTGTCCCCACTTTTAAAAGCCTCCCTCTTCTCTATCCACAGCTGCTTCAGTTTGGGAGTAAATGACAAAAGGTAACTATAAAAAGTAATTTGAATAACAAACAGCAGAGGGCAGAATAAGATCAGTACAGCATCTGAGACGTCTGCACTGGGATGATAGAAAAGTGCTGCTGCTTGGAAATTTGGAAGTTTGGAAATTTCTTATTTTTGTAACAAAATGTTTCAAATAATAGACATTAAAGACTTAAAGAATTATCTTAAAAAAGAAGGTTTGAACAGTGTTTTTAAATGTGAAAACAGCTCTGTTCTAATAAGTGTTAAACATGCATCTCTCCTCTTCCTGGAATGAGTCCCAGCCTGATAACCCTCCCCCTGCTTCCTGCTCTCTAACTCAGCACCTCCTCTCTACCCACATGTCTCCTTGTTCCCTCCCCCTTCAGATCTGCACTTTGAAGATGGGTGTAACCAACATGTGGTCACGTGTGAGAGCTGAGAGGCCCCATTCACTGCAGACGCTCATGCTGTTTAGATCAGAGCTCAGACTAGTTTCAGTTATCAGGAAGTTAAACTCACGCAGTCACTGACACCGAGAGGAGAAATGGCACAGAAAGGAGTTCAGCTGGACCGAGAAACCTTCTCTTGTTCGATCTGTTTGGATCTACTGAAGGATCCGGTGACTATTCCCTGTGGACACAGCTACTGCATGAACTGTATTAAAGGCTACTGGGATGTAGAGGAGAAGAGAATCTACAGCTGCCCTCAGTGCAGACAGACCTTCACACCGAGGCCTGTCCTGGTGAAAAACACCATGTTAGCAGATTTAGTGGAGCAGCTGAAGAAGACTGGACTCCAAGATGCTCCTGCTGATCACTGCTATGCTGGACCTGAAGATGTGGCCTGTGATGTCTGCACTGGGAGAAAAATGAAGGCAGTGAAGTCCTGTTTGGTCTGTCTGGCATCTTACTGTGAGAAACACCTTCAACCTCATAATGATTCTCCTCCATTAAAGAAACACAAGCTGGTGGAGCCCTCCAAGAAGCTCCAGGAGAACATCTGCTCTCGTCATGATGAGGTGATGAAGATGTTCTGCCGTACTGATCAGCAGAGTATCTGTTATCTCTGCTCTGTGGATGAACATAAAGGCCACCACACAGTCTCAGCTGCAGCAGAAAGGACTGAGAGGCAGAGAGAGCTCGAGGTGAGTCGACTAAACATCCAGCAGAGAATCCAGGACAGAGAGAAAGATGTGAAGCTGCTTCAACAGGAGGTGGAGGCCATCAATCAGTCTGCTCATAAAACAGTGGAGCACAGTGAGAAGATCTTCACTGAGCTGATCCGTGTGATCCAGAAAAGAAGCTCTGATGTGAAGCAGCAGATCAGATCCCAGCAGGAAACTGAAGTGAGTCGAGTCAAAGAGCTTCAGGAGAAGCTGGAGCAGGAGATCACTGAGCTGAAGAGGAAAGACGCTGAGCTGAAGCAGCTCTCACACACAGAGGATCACATCCAGTTTCTACTCAACTACCCCTCACTGTCAGCACTCAGTGAGTCTACACACTCATCCAGCATCAATATCCGTCCTCTGAGATACTTTGAGGATGTGACAGCAGCTGTGTCAGAGCTCAGAGAGAAACTACAGGACATCCTGAGAGAGGAACGGACAAACATCTCACTGACAGTCACTGAAGTGGATGTTTTACTGTCAGATCCACCAGAGCCAAAGACCAGAGCTGGATTCTTAAAATATTCATGTGAACTCACACTGGATCCAAACACAGCACACAGAGATCTGTTATTATCAGAGGGGAACAGAAAAGCAACATTTATGCAATATCAACAGTGTTATATTGGTCATCCAGACAGATTCACTGGATGGTTGCAGGTCCTAAGCACAGAGAGTCTGACTGGACGTTGTTACTGGGAGGTAGTGAGAAAAGGGAGAGTTCATGTAGCGGTTGCATACAAAAATATCAGCAGAGCAGGGTGGAGGGAATGTATATTTGGACGTAATAACAAATCTTGGGCATTGCATTGCTCCAAAAACAGTTTTTCATTTTGGTACAACAACATTGAAACTGTCATTTCAGGTCCTGGGTCCTCCAGAGTAGGAGTGTACCTGGATCACAGAGTAGGTATTCTGTCCTTCTACAGCGTCTCTGAAACCATGACTCTGCTCCACAGAGTCCAGACCACATTCACTCAGCCGCTCTATGCTGGACTTTGGTTTTACCACAATTATGGTGATAATGCTGAGTTCATTAAACTGAAATAGACTGAAGTCTTTCATATTGTTGTGGGTTTAAATCTGTATTTTAGTTTCATGTTATTTTCTCATTGTTGTGGCATTTCTGCACTGCACAGAGATCAGCTGTCAGTCAAACATTATGGGTGGTACCTTGACATCTTCTAGTTGTTCTCTTGGTGTTTTGGAGTTTTTAGGTGGAGCTCTTTCCTGTGTCTGTTTAGCCATGGAGGCGATCACTGCTCATGATGATTTGGATTTACAAAAATATTTCTCCACATGAAAATGTAAACTTCTCTGTGCTCTAAATGTTTGCTGAATATTTGTATTGATGTATTTGTATGGTGTTGATTCTCTTCTACTTCATGGACCTTAACAGAGAAATCAGCAGACCTTCCTTTATCACACAGATTTTGTTCTCATCACTTTGTACATTTGTACAGAAATCTATAATTACATTTACATTTATCTGTTTGGCAGATTTTCTTTCAGAATCCAGAAACAAGAATCTATAATCATGATTTTAATGATTACGAGGAATTCGATCATTTATTCTGTTGAATTTTTAATGTGTGAACAAACTGAAGGTTATTCTAATAAATCAAAGTTTGAACAAAGTCTTTTCTTCTGTCTTCATTCCAGGATCTCACTCAGATCTGAAAATGTGAAACTAATCTGAGAGAATAACTGAAGCAGTTTTTCTCCTGAAACACCACAAAGGTCAGAGTTCATGTTTAGAGCAGAGCAACATTCATCAGTCACTCTGTGACCTTTTCTTTTAGCTGTTGATTTTAATAAGCAATGTGTTTTATTCAGTTATTACATACGGATGATTTTGAATGTACTGAACCATCAAAGGTAAAGTTACTGCACATTTTCCAGCACCGAAGTTTTTTATTTGATATCTGGAAACTCCTCCCTCCCAGCTTTCCCAAGGTCCCGCTGCACGTCTTCCTTCACTACATCCATGAATGACTGGTTTCAGTTATGTTTGAGGTAATTATTACAACACTTCATCATTGTCCCTGAAAACTTGGATTAAAGTTTGATTAGTTCTCAGATGACCCAGATGAGTGATGATGGGTTTTCTGTGCTCATAAACTGAGTCATCATTCAAAAAATGTAAAAGTAAAAGTTAATGAGTTCCAAACAAATGCAGCAATTTGTAAAAGCAACAAACTTGAATGTGGTAAATTGTTTGTACATTTTACAATGCAGGTTGAATAAAGGAAAATATTTGAATTTTTTAGGATTCTGCTAATTATAACTACTGGGTTAGAAAAAATGAAGAGCATAAAATTCTACAGCAGGATTTCGAATCTGCTGAATTATGTTGTTAAAACTCCACCTGCACATCCAGACTCACCAAAAAGTTCAACCTTTCACGAAAACAACTCATATCATGACAGCACCACCACCAGCACGAACCATTAACACAAAGCAGGATGGATCCATGGGTGTTCATGGCAAATTCTAACCCTGCAATCCTAACGTCACAGCAGGGATGGAGATTTATCAGATCAGGAAACATTTTTCTAGTCTTCTACTGCCCACCAAAGCAGACAATAGAAGAATGACTATGAACGCTAACTTCATTTTTGTCTTCTTAGTTGACAGGAGTGGCACCACTTGTGGTGTCGTGCTTTAAGATTTGGCATTTTGTGTATTCAGAGATGCTCTTCTACACACCTTGGTTGCAAAGAGTGGTTATTTGAGTTACTGCGAATTACATATGAGCTCAAATCAGTCTAACAGTTCTCTGACCTCAAACATCAATTGAATATTTTCCCCCAGAGAACTGCCGATCCCCGGATTTTTTCTCTTTTTCTCACAATTCTCCAATCTCATTGTACATCCTGTATAATGACAATAAAGGCATTCTATTCTATTCTATTCTGAACCCTGGAGATGGTTGTGTGGGAAAATCCTTCTAAATCAACTGTTTCTGAAACACAACACTGACACCAACAACCATGTCATGGTTAAAGTCACTTGAAACATGGGAGTGGCCTGAAGAAGGGGTCGTTGAATAGTTGATGAATATAAAAATGATATGAATCATATAATAGGGCCTTCACAGTCACCTGATCTAACCCCAGATGAAAACCTCTGGCAGATTTTGGACTGACATAAAAGAAAATGCTTTCCAGAGAAGAGATTTTCAGAGACGTGCAGAATCAATACCATGAAACACTGATGCTGAAGCTTTATCCTATAATCTGCCACCTGTCTGTGTTGCTGCTCTAGTTCTGACCACTTATATTTCTGAATGATGGTGTCTAAGGAGCCTGTTTGGGCAGAGAATCTTATTTGTGTGTGACATAATAATAAAGCAATTTAGTCAACCACATGAGAGAATGCTTTGTCTTTCTCATCACATTTACTGACACTGGTCACTTGTATCATTGTGAAGGGCCTTAGAAGTATTGGGAGGCTGTAAAAAGAAGCTAAATTCGTGCAGATGTCCTTATCTGAAAATAATCTCTCACCCAACATCTGTCCCCCTATTTATCATTAAACTACATAAACCCTACTGTAGTACTTATATATAATGAATAGATAATACAACTCCATCCATCCATCTTCTTCTGCTTATCCGGGGCTGGGTCATGGGGACAGCAGCCTAAGCAGAGAAGCCCAGATCTCCCTCTCCACAGCCACCTCCTCCAGTTCATCCGGGGAAGACACCAAGACATTCCCAGGCCCGCTGAGAGATATAATCTCTCCAGCATGTCCTGGATCTGCCCCAGGGGCCTCCACCCAGTAGGACATATCCAGAGGTGGGAAGTAACGAAGTACAAATACTTCGTTACTGTACTTAAGTAGATTTTTTAGGTATCTGTACTTTACTTGAGTATTTATTTTTCTGAGTACTTTTTACTTTTACTCCCTACATTTTTACACAAGTATCTGTACTTTCTACTTCTTACATTTTCAAAACAGACTCGTTACTTTTTAACACGTCAGGGAGAAGTTTGCGTTTCCGGTCAGTGCGGCGTCAGTCATCAAGCGATCTGAGCCGGAGGAATATTAACATATAAGAGACAATCGTACTGGCGTATCCTCCATCACCGGGGCTTATCGGGTACAAAGGGATTAAATACACAAACCCATATAATTAATGTCTCATTTATAGCGCTATAATCAGGGGTCACAGCGGGCCGGACCGAATCCGTAAGTTATGCTCGCGGGACATAAACAGCTTAGCTAACGCTACTGAAGATGAGCGAGCATGAAGGGAGTAACGTGTGGCAGGTAATTGCAACGTTTCTAAATGCTCAACAAATATCAGCAAACACACAAAGTGTGTGCAGTTTGTCACACACAATAAGTTAGAATAAAATAAAATAAAATGTGCAGAATAGTGCAGGAAGGAAGTAACTTCCAGCCTCCCCCTTATTAAGTGGGAGGGATTATGTGTGCGACTGCAGAGGGGAGTAGGTGTGTGGCAGCGGCAGTGGTGGACAAAGTACTCAACTCTAGTACTTAAGTGAAAGTATTGATACTCGTGGTCAAATATTACTCAACTACAAGTAAAAGTTGCTCAGTCAAAAGTTTACTCAAGTTAAAGTACTGAAGTACTTACTTTTAAAAATACTTAAGTATTCAAAAGTACATGCATTTAAAAATACTCAAGTATCCAAAAGTACAAATTATATTTTCTAATATCAGTACATTGCTGTATTGTTTTGAGTGCATTTACAGAACCTTGTAACTTGTTGAAACCACATGATGATGTATTGACATGTAGAACCACTCTGCAACAAAAAGTCTACACCACTTGTAAAACTTCAGCATAAAAACGCAATAAAAAATAGGACAACTCTTGTCATTTTTTTTTTATTTACACCCCCCCTCAAAAAAACCAAAAAAACAAAAACAAAAACAAAACAGGAGACTTTTCTCCCCACAAACAATAACACTGGTAACTAAGAACTACCATACTTAACATAGATGCTTACAAAACAGTGAAAGCTCTGTACAGATTAATCTAGATCAGGGCTCTAAAACCTGTCCTGCAGGTTTTAGATGTGTTCCTGATCCAACACACCTGAGTCAAATATAGAAGTCATTAGCAGGACTCTGGAGAACTTGACTGCAGACTGAGGAGGTAATTCAGCCATTTGATTCAGGTGTGTTGGATCAAGGACACATCTAAAACTTGCAGGACACCGGCCCTCAAGGCCTGGAGTTACCCACCCTGCACTGAGTAGTCTCCTTCTCATTTGCCAGCACCAGTGTTCTGATGATCTGTGCTACCTCATCAGATTTTCCTACTGTAGCGTATCTAGATAGCTAAGTCTATCTGTTGGTGCTACTTTCAGAAATTGCTTCCAACATGTTTACATACAGAACACCGACCGCTCAGTTACCAGTGCCAGCCTCTTAATCAGATCAGTAGCTGGCTTCAGAATGGATATAGCCTTCTGCGACGAGAAAGTAGCCACCACTGGGTGTGCAATATTTGTAATTTTGGCGCTGAAACCATGCCATAGTTTCCCTCTCACTTGTCACCAAGCTTACCACACTACTGGTCGGCTTTATTTCAATCATCGGTCATGGCATTAAACTGCAACCACTTAAACCTCAGTCAAAGTCATTTAAAGCTTTTATCTAAATTAGAAAGAAAAAAGTTTGCTTACATACTTCAATGTGCTTTCTAAGGTTGGATGGCGAGTTCTTAAATGCAGAAATATAGTTTGTTCGTGGTAAACACAGACGACATTTAAACTGATACGAACAATTTTTTAGTCCTGAAATCTCAAACAGCAAGCTGAGATATGGCCATGGGTGCAGTGGTTTCTCCGCTTGACTTTCTCCAACTGTCTCCATTGCTGATTTCTGTTTGAATGAAAGCGGGAGCTCAGCTCAAGTCGACGATTGTGTAATTCCAAATCCCAGGTGTGAGTGGAGACTGTGATTGGTCTCCCTTCTTGTGAAGATCATACCGTGTGGCCAATTGCATTTCAGTAAAGAAAAATAACAACAGCGAAAAGCTGTCCTGAGCCAAAAGGAACAAGTAACAATCTTTTTAGAAATGTAGTGGAGTCGAAAGTACAATATTTGTCTTTGAAATGTAGTGGAGTGAAAGTCATAAGTTCACCAAAAAATAAATACTCAAGTAAAGTAAAAATACTCAAAAAATGTACTTAAGTACAGTACTTAAGTAAATGTACTCCGTTACTGTCCACCACTGGGCAGCGGGGGTGTGTGTGTGGGGGGGGGGGGTGAGTGCAGTGTGTGGCTATAGTAGGGGGAGAGTGTGTGAGTGTTGCTGTTGGGGGAGGTGTATGAGTGTGAGTAACCGCAGGGTGATGAGGTGTGTGTGTGAGGTTTGTGTGGGGGGTGATGGCTCTGACAGCTCTGGGGAAGAAACTGTTCTTCAGTCTGTTGGTGATAGTCCGTATGCTCCTGTACTGCTTTTCTGATGGAAGTGGTGCAAACAGTCTGTGGCCTGGATGGCTGGGGTCCGTGATGATGGCTCTGGCTCTCTTTTTGACCCGGCCTGCATAAATAGAGTCAAGGTCTGGGAGGGGGCAGCCCACAGTGCCCTGTGCTGTTCTTACCACCCGGGCCAGTTGTTTCCTCTCCAGTGCCGTGCATCTGCCATACCACACTGTCACATTAAGGCAGAGTACGCTTTCAATTGTGGCCCGGTAGAAATTCAGGAGCAGCTGAGATGAGAGTCCAGCAAGTTTCAGTTTCCTGAGGAAAAAGAATCTTTGTTGTGCCTTCTTCACCAGGTGGAGGAGTTGGTAGACCAGGAGAGATCAGATGTGATGTGGAGGCCCAGGAACTTGATGTTCTCCACATGCTCCACTGCCTCTCCGTCTATGAGGAGGGGGTGTGGTCCGTCTTCCTGGACCTCCTAAAGTCCACAATGACCTCCTTGGTTTTTCCTGTGTTCAGCACATGGTTGTTGGGTGAACACCACTGGGTGAGCTGCTGGATCTCCTCTCTGTAGTTTGTCTCATTGTTGTCCGAAATGAGACCCACTACTGTGGTGTTGTCCGCGTACTTCACCACTGTGTTTGTGTGGTGGATGGTAACACAGTCGTGTGTGAACAGGGTGAAGAGTGCTGGACTGAGCACACAACCCTGCGGCGTGCCTGTGTTAAGGACCACTGGGGACGATGTTGCCCCCCACTTTTCTCATGTAATACACACCAAGCAGTGAAACAGCGGTAGAAAACTTTAAGTTGAGACGGCAGAGTCACGCCCTTCTGCCGCTTTCATCACGCGTTTTTGGTTCGAGACTAGCGAGCTTGCGGGGCCGGAGTTGAACCCATTTTTCAGCCGAGCACCGAGTGCATTTGCGGTGGAAAAACTGCTGAACGGTTCAAATGCTGGCACTGGCACCGGAACCCCATCGGTGGAAAAGAGGCCACAGAAAAAGACCCAGGGGACCTGGGCCATTTGCAGCACCCCAGGACCTCTGAAGACCCGAGGTTACACATCCCGATGGCATCCCAGAAGAGGAAGGAGGAAGGCCCTAGATGGAGCCCTCTCAGCCAAAGGGCAAGAGTCTCAGAGAGTCAGAGGTAATGACCAGCCCACTCCACCAGAGGCTGACCACTTCAGCACGAGCCCCAAGGCCCCAGGTGCCTGAGAACTGCCCGACATCCAGCAGACTCTCTAAGGTGCCCTGGTCAAAGTACCTTTGGTGATCTGTGGTCTCATGTGCTGATTTTCTTTTTTTAATAAGAGCAGTTGCATGAATAGCCCATGACAAGTCTTTGTGCAAGTGATTCCAAGGTATTTAACCTCCTGAGACCCAAACTCCTGTTTGTGATGTATTTTCAATTTCTCCTAGATATTTGTGATTAGGAACACCTGAAATGTATATATACTAAGATTCCTCTTTTAACAGGAAGTTGTATTTTGTTACATGGTTGTTACGTACTTTTGTGAGAATAAAAGATGTCCTCAGATGTGGACACTGGAATTATTTTATAGCATAACACAACAAAAACAAAATAACTTAACAAAGTATAAAACACTATTGAGCACAATGAAGTATAAGGTGCAGGAAAGCCAAAATGTAATGTCGCTGTCATGGTCCTGGGCCGGTGGCCCAGTGTTTTTGGTTCTAGTTGTATAGTTCTGTTTTATTATGGTTTCTGTGTTTCTGTCTCCCCGTGTTTATGTGTTGTTCCTAGGTGTTTAGTCAGAAATAAACTGAAGAAATAAACTGTTAATAAAGATAGAAAACTATTTACAACAAGTACAGTTCAGTAGTGGTGTTACATTTTGCACTAAAGCGCCGAGGCCTGTGCTGAGCAAAAGTGGGCGTGTCCAAACAAAGCCTGTGTTGAGGCATGTATTGTTTTTGATCCACTGTTATAGCAGCATAACCAGAAGCACCTAGATCCTGTACAAATTAGAACTTCAGTCTCAGCGCCCCTGCTTCTGAAGTCTGTGAGAGTGTTTCTAAGGTTGTGGATGTTATACCAAAAAGAAGGAATCGCCTGAACGCCAACACTGTCAATTTTTTTTATTGGTGTATAAAAATTAATAAAAAACTCCCATCTCCACCCAAGCACTTCTTGTGACTGTTGTAACAAACACACCACACAATGTCTTTATACAATACTTTATTCACATACCACTTAGATATGCCACGATCAGCATAGATTTATTTAATCTGGTTTTAAAAAGCCTCAAATGGAGATTTTTGGCATAACAATTGCATAATTTTGCCAAAAGATCCACCTGTCAACATGTGACAGAACAGCAGGACTGCTGTACCTCAAATGTGCAGCAAATGTCAATACTCCAAAATGAGCCATTAAACGGGACTTTGTGTGATCAGGCTTTTGGCGAATCAGTTGGCCGGAAAGAGTCAACACATTCACAGGTTCTCATCATACCATCACTACAATTCAGCCTTACAAATTACAAATTTATTAGAACAGATGAACAGATCATCGTGCAAAATATCAAAAGTTCCATGAGTTGACTGTATAGTATGCTGAGTGTGGACACACTTGCAGAACTCTGGAAGCAAAATGTAAACTGTTAACTCAGCATGATTGTGTTATCTCACAGAAAATATACCAAACCATATAATAAATAAGCATGGCCTGTAAAACCCAGACCTGAGATACACACAAGCATAAGGAAAACTGAGGACTTAAATACAGACACAGGGTGATTAAGGAATGAGGACACACACAGGGAGAACGGGTGATCAGAATGAAGCTAACGAGACAGATAAGATAAGACAAGACAAGACAAGACAAGATAAGATAAGATATTTTTGACGGGAAACACAGTGAAGACAGAAATTGAAACAAAAAACTAAAGAATAAGATATGAGAAACTCCAGGTTAAACCCAAAATATCAAGAACATAGAAAGTCATAATGCAAACATAATACAAAACAATCTGTGAAACAAGCTGAAGATTTTTTTTTTTTTAAACTGTCCTGTCTGGCAGCTTAAGCAAGCAAAATTATTGTCTGCATGCTCTGTTGTGCCAAACAGCTTTGCTGTGCCAAGAGGAGCTGTATTGTAGGCTTCAAATGGTGCACCTGTAATAAAATACAAAAGCACACAAACAAAAAGAGGACAAAACAAAAACAACAACAACAATCACCTGAAAAAGAAGTATAGAACAGAAAACAAGCATATGTTGGAGTTATGGTATAAATTCCATTCTGTTTATTATAAATTATCATACCTTCTGTTTGTATATTTTCTATAAGTTGTTTTATGTACATATGATACTGTTGTTTTTATGTTGGAAATGGAAACACGTGGTGGCATTTTTTACAAAGGAAGTTGTAGTTACCTGCAGGCTGTTTTCAGCCTGCAGAGAATACACACATAGGACACGTGTCTCGTATACGCCATGTTACATCCACATTCTACCGGATACTTACTACCATATATGGTAAGGAAAAAGCCAAGAATGGTGTTTATTACATGCTGTAAACTGCGTTTGGTGTAACCCACGTGATCTTATTGTGAAAGTCCGAATAAAAGCGCTGCGCAGGAAGCCGTCCTTTAGGACAGATAACTTCCGCTCAGCCGCGAGCTGAGTTCAAGGAACGGATCTCTCCTCCTTGCGCAAGTTTAAAAAGAGTTGTGTGTTTGTTCTCTGAGTTATTAAAATGATCTGAACCTATCACATATACTATTGTTCTCTTGCTTTGTACTTAGTGTGGTGAAACTGCTGTTGGTCTCATACTGTCTGTACGAGTGCTGCATGGATCAAACTGTGGACACAAAGTTTCTTGATTCTTACTCATAAGATGCCTCCTCCTATGTGTGGTGCAGGTTTGGGTCTAAATTCTCAAATCAGAATCAGAATCAGAAGGTTTTTATTGCCATATGGGTGAACAGGTTCACAGCATTAGGAAATTGCTGCGGTACTTCGTGCTTACAGAAAAAAAACAAATAAGTATAAAAACTATAAGACAATATACAAGTATACAAATTGCAAATATACAGAGATATTAGAGCTATGACTATAACACAATATTACAAAATTACAAAATATACAGTGCAGAGAATAATTAAAAGATAAAAGAATGTAAACTATATTCCACTAATATGTACATCAGTGCAATCAGACAGGTGCATAGACATAGGGTCATCAGCGTTTGTGGAGGGTGGTGGTAACAGTCTTAGGGTAATTGTTCATGAGTCCAACAGCAGAGGGGAAGAAACTGTTCTTATGGCGGGAGGTTCTGGTCCGTATGGACCGTAGCCTCCTGTCTGAGGGGAGAGGGTCAAAAAGTCTGTGCCCAGGGTGAGAGTGGTCGGCTGTGATCCGACCTGCACGCCCCAGTGTCCTGGAGGTGTACAGGTCCTGGAGAGATGGGAGGTTACAGCCAATCACCTTCTCAGCAGAGTGCACAACGCGCTGTAGTCTCTGTTTTTCCCTAGTGGTGGCTCCAACGTACCACACAGTGATGGAGGAGGTAAGGATGGACTCAATGATGGCAGTATAGAACTGCACCATGGTCCTTGCTGGCAAGTTGAATTTCTTCAACTGCCGCAGGAAGTACATCCTCTGCTGGGCCTTTTTGACGACAGAGGTGAGGGTGGGCTCCCACTTGAGGTCCTGGGTGATGGTAGTTCCCAGGAAGCGAAAAGAGTCCACTGTGGTGATGGGGGTGTCAGTCAGGATGATGGAGGGTAGAGGGGCTGTGTGCTTCCTAAAGTCCACTATAATCTCCACTGTCTTCTGGGCGTTCAGTACCAGGTTATTGTGGCTGCACCAGGACACCAGACGTTTGACCTCCATCCTGTAGGCCGACTCGTCCCCGTCTGAGATGAGTCCGATGAGAGTCATGTCGTCTGCAAACTTAATAAGCTTGACAGACTGGTGGTCAGAGGTGCAGCAGTTGGTATACAGGGAGAAGAGCAGAGGAGAGAGGACACAGCCCTGAGGAGTGCCAGTGCTGATGGTCCGGGAGTCCGAGACATTCTTCCCCAGCCTCACGTGCTGCTTCCTGTTCATCAGGAAGTCAATGATCCACCTGCAGATGGGATCTGGCACGTTCATCTGGGACAGCTTGTCTTGGAGGAGATCAGGGATGATGGTGTTGAAGGCAGAGCTGAAGTCCACAAACAGGATCCTGGCGTAGGTTCCCTGGGAGTCCAGATGCTGTAGGATGAAGTGCAGAGTCAGGTTGATGGCGTCGTCCACAGACCTGTTGGCTCTGTAGGCAAACAGCAGGGGGTCCAGAAGGGGGGCTGTGAGGGACTTGAGGTGGGACAGCACCAGACGCTCAAATGACTTCATGACCACAGAAGTCAGTGCCACAGGTCTGTAGTCATTTAGTCCAGTGATCCTTGGCTTCTTGGGGACAGGAACAATGGTAGCGGTTTTAAAGCAGACAGGCACGTGGCAAGCCTCCAGTGAGGAGTTGAAGATGTTCGTGAACAATGGGGCAAGCTCGTTAGCACAGTGTCTCAGGTGCCGTTTACACGAGACCGTTTTCATTTTGAAACGGTGTCGTTTTGATGCGTTTCGGCCTTGCGTTTACACGACAACGGTGTCGTTTTGATGCGTTTCGCCCTTCTGTTTACACGACAACAGAGTGAAAACGATGTGTTTCAGAAACGGGGTCCAGAGTGGAGCGTTTCAGAAACGCACCGGCTTGCGTTTTCGTGTAAACACTTGAAACCGGGGTGATTTGAAAACGCTCGACTCGCACATGCGCACTATGGTTGCGACGGCCAGTTTTTCGCGCACGCGCAAACTGATAAACAGTACTCGCGGATTCACGAGTGCTTCTTATGCTTTTCTTGTGTTTTTACCGTTTTGTAATTCAGCGTTGTGTGCAGCAGCGATCCAACCTCATCATCGGTCGACACAAAACCTCTCACATTGGCCGTTTTGTAAGTAATGAACAATTTGCCGCACTACCTACTGTGTCACTCCACGCATGCGCGTCTTGCGTAAACAAACTTTGCAAAGAGAAAACCAACGCCAACTTGTGGCCTGGCATGGGAACTACATCGTTTTCATCGTTTCACATGTCCTCGTGTAAACGCGGATCGTTTCTGAAACGCCATCGTGTAAACGAAAGGCTGAAACGCATCAAAACGACACCGTTTCCAGTGAAAACGGCTTCGTGTAAACGGCACCTCAGTGTGGCAGGTGAGACACCATCTGGACCTGGAGCTTTGCGAGCTTTGACACTCCTGAACTGCTTTAGCACCTGGTCCTCCTGAATACAAAAGACTGTGGGGGTGGGGGAGGAGGGGGACTCTGGGGTGGGAGTCCTTGATGATGTGGGCTTCTCTGAGGTGTGGGGAGTGGGGGAGGTTGGGAGGTGAATATTTGTGTTGGCTGTATTGTAGTTGGGACTGGTGGAGGTGTGAAGGCTGCTGAACTGACCATCAAAACGACAATAGAACTCGTTCAGTCTATTTGCAGTTTGTAGGTCGTCTGTGGAGTGGGGGGTTTTAGGCTTGTAGTTGGTAATCTGCCTAAAACCTTTCCATACAGAGGCCGCGTCGTTCTCTGAGATCTGCTGCTGTATATTCTCAGAGTGATGTGATCTAGCAGTGGCCACTTCCTTGCTAAACCTGTACTTGGCCTCTTTGTAGCAGTCTTTGTCCCCACTTTTAAAAGCCTCCCTCTTCTCTATCCACAGCTGCTTCAGTTTGGGAGTAAATGACAAAAGGTAACTATAAAAAGTAATTTGAATAACAAACAGTAGAGGGCAGAATAAGATCAGTACAGCATCTGAGACGTCTGCACTGGGATGAAGGAAAAGTGCTGCTGCTTGGAAATTTGGAAGTTTGGAAATTTCTTATTTTTGTAACAAAATGTTTCAAATAATAGACATTAAAGACTTAAAGAATTATCTTAAAAAAGAAGGTTTGAACAGTGTTTTTAAATGTGAAAACAGCTCTGTTCTAATAAGTGTTAAACATGCATCTCTCCTCTTCCTGGAATGAGTCCCAGCCTGATAACCCTCCCCCTGCTTCCTGCTCTCTAACTCAGCACCTCCTCTCTACCCACATGTCTCCTTGTTCCCTCCCCCTTCAGATCTGCACTTTGAAGATGGGTGTAACCAACATGTGGTCACGTGTGAGAGCTGAGAGGCCCCATTCACTGCAGACGCTCATGCTGTTTAGATCAGAGCTCAGACTAGTTTCAGTTATCAGGAAGTGAAACTCACGCAGTCACTGACACCGAGAGGAGAAATGGCACAGAAAGGAGTTCAGCTGGACCGAGAAACCTTCTCTTGTTCGATCTGTTTGGATCTACTGAAGGATCCGGTGACTATTCCCTGTGGACACAGCTACTGCATGAACTGTATTAAAGGCTTCTGGGGTGAAGAGGAGAAGAAAATCTGCAGCTGCCCCCAGTGCAGACAGACCTTCACACCGAGGCCTGTCCTGGTGAAAAACACCATGTTAGCAGATTTAGTGGAGCAGCTGAAGAAGACTGGACTCCAAGATGCTCCTGCTGATCACTGCTATGCTGGACCTGAAGATGTGGCCTGTGATTTCTGCACTGGGAGAAAAATGAAGGCAGTGAAGTCCTGTTTGGTCTGTCTGGCATCTTACTGTGAGAAACACCTTCAACCTCATTATGATGTGGCTCCATTAAAGAAACACAAGCTGGTGGAGCCCTCCAAGAAGCTCCAGGAGAACATCTGCTCTCGTCATGATGAGGTGATGAAGATGTTCTGCCGTACTGATCAGCAGAGTATCTGTTATCTCTGCCCTGTGGATGAACATAAAGGCCACCACACAGTCTCAGCTGCAGCAGAAAGGACTGAGAGGCAGAGAGAGCTCGAGGTGAGTCGACTAAACATCCAGCAGAGAATCCAGGACAGAGAGAAAGATGTGAAGCTGCTTCAAGAGGAGGTGGAGGCCATCAATCAGTCTGCTCATAAAACAGTGGAGCACAGTGAGAAGATCTTCACTGAGCTGATCCGTGTGATCCAGAAAAGAAGCTCTGATGTGAAGCAGCAGATCAGATCCCAGCAGGAAACTGAAGTGAGTCGAGTCAAAGAGCTTCAGGAGAAGCTGGAGCAGGAGATCACTGAGCTGAAGAGGAAAGACGCTGAGCTGAAGCAGCTCTCACACACAGAGGATCACATCCAGTTTCTACTCAACTACCCCTCACTGTCAGCACTCAGTGAGTCTACACACTCATCCAGCATCAATATCCGTCCTCTGAGATACTTTGAGGATGTGACAGCAGCTGTGTCAGAGCTCAGAGAGAAACTACAGGACATCCTGAGAGAGGAACGGACAAACATCTCACTGACAGTCACTGAAGTGGATGTTTCACTGCCACATCCACCAGAGCCAAAGACCAGAGCTGAATTCTTAAAATATTCATGTGAACTCACACTGGATCCAAACACAGCACACAGAGATCTGTTATTATCAGAGGGGAACAGAAAAGCAACATTTATGCAATATCAACAGTGTTATATTGGTCATCCAGACAGATTCACTGGATGGTTGCAGGTCCTAAGCACAGAGAGTCTGACTGGACGGTGCTACTTGGAGGTAGTGAGAAAAGGGAGAGTTCATGTAGCGGTTGCATACAAAAATATCAGCAGAGCAGGGTGGAGGGAATGTATATTTGGACGTAATAACAAATCTTGGGCATTGCATTGCTCCAAAAACAGTTTTTCATTTTGGTACAACAACATTGAAACTGTCATTTCAGGTCCTGGGTCCTCCAGAGTAGGAGTGTACCTGGATCACAGAGCAGGTATTCTGTCCTTCTACAGCGTCTCTGAAACCATGACTCTGCTCCACAGAGTCCAGACCACATTCACTCAGCCGCTCCATGCTGGACTTTGGTTTTACCACAATTATGGTGATAATGCTGAGTTCATTAAACTGAAATAGACTGAAGTCTTTCATATTGTTGTGGGTTTAAATCTGTATTTTAGTTTCATGTTATTTTCTCATTGTTGTGGCATTTCTGCACTGCACAGAGATCAGCTGTCAGTCAAACATTATGGGTGGTACCTTGACATCTTCTAGTTGTTCTCTTGGTGTTTTGGAGTTTTTAGGTGGAGCTCTTTCCTGTGTCTGTTTAGCCATGGAGGCGATCACTGCTCATGATGATTTGGATTTACAAAAATATTTCTCCACATGAAAATGTAAACTTCTCTGTGCTCTAAATGTTTGCTGAATATTTGTATTGATGTATTTGTATGGTGTTGATTCTCTTCCACTTCATGTGGAAATCAGCAGACCTTCCTTTATCACACAGATTTTGTTCTCATCACTTTGTGCATTTGTACAGAAATCTATAATTACATTTACATTTATCTGTTTGGCAGATTTTCTTTCAGAATCCAGAAACAAGAATCTATAATCATGATTTTAATGATTACGAGGAATTCGATCATTTATTCTGTTGAATTTTTAATGTGTGAACAAACTGAAGGTTATTCTAATAAATCAAAGTTTGAACAAAGTCTTTTCTTCTGTCTTCATTCCAGGATCTCACTCAGATCTGAAAATGTGAAACTAATCTGAGAGAATAACTGAAGCAGTTTTTCTCCTGAAACACCACAAAGGTCAGAGTTCATGTTTAGAGCAGAGCAACATTCATCAGTCACTCTGTGACCTTTTCTTTTAGCTGTTGATTTTAATAAGCAATGTGTTTTATTCAGTTATTACATACGGATGATTTTGAATGTACTGAACCATCAAAGGTAAAGTTACTGCACATTTTCCAGCACCGAAGTTTTTTATTTGATATCTGGAAACTCCTCCCTCCCAGCTTTCCCAAGGTCCCGCTGCACGTCTTCCTTCACTACATCCATGAATGACTGGTTTCAGTTATGTTTGAGGTAATTATTACAACACTTCATCATTGTCCCTGAAAACTTGGATTAAAGTTTGATTAGTTCTCAGATGACCCAGATGAGTGATGATGGGTTTTCTGTGCTCATAAACTGAGTCATCATTCAAAAAATGTAAAAGTAAAAGTTTAATGAGTTCCAAACAAATGCAGCAATTTGTAAAAGCAACAAACTTGAATGTGGTAAATTGTTTGTACATTTTACAATGCAGGTTGAATAAAGGAAAATATTTGAATTTTTTAGGATTCTGCTAATTATAACTACTGGGTTAGAAAAAATGAAGAGCATAAAATTCTACAGCAGGATTTCGAATCTGCTGAATTATGTTGTTAAAACTCCACCTGCACATCCAGACTCACCAAAAAGTTCAACCTTTCACGAAAACGACTCATATCATGACAGCACCACCACCAGCACGAACCATTAACACAAAGCAGGATGGATCCATGGGTGTTCATGGCAAATTCTAACCCTGCAATCCTAACGTCACAGCAGGGATGGAGATTTATCAGATCAGGAAACATTTTTCTAGTCTTCTACTGCCCACCAAAGCAGACAATAGAAGAATGACTATGAACGCTAACTTCATTTTTGTCTTCTTAGTTGACAGGAGTGGCACCACTTGTGGTGTCGTGCTTTAAGATTTGGCATTTTGTGTATTCAGAGATGCTCTTCTACACACCTTGGTTGCAAAGAGTGGTTATTTGAGTTACTGCGAATTACATATGAGCTCAAATCAGTCTAACAGTTCTCTGACCTCAAACATCAATTGAATATTTTCCCCCAGAGAACTGCCGATCCCCGGATTTTTTCTCTTTTTCTCACAATTCTCCAATCTCATTGTACATCCTGTATAATGACAATAAAGGCATTCTATTCTATTCTATTCTGAACCCTGGAGATGGTTGTGTGGGAAAATCCTTCTAAATCAGCTGTTTCTGAAACACAACACTGACACCAACAACCATGTCATGGTTAAAGTCACTTGAAACATGGGAGTGGCCTGAAGAAGGGGTCGTTGAATAGTTGATGAATATAAAAATGATATGAGTCATATAATAGGGCCTTCACAGTCACCTGATCTAACCCCAGATGAAAACCTCTGGCAGATTTTGGACTGACATAAAAGAAAATGCTTTCCAGAGAAGAGATTTTCAGAGACGTGCAGAATCAATACCATGAAACACTGATGCTGAAGCTTTATCCTATAATCTGCCACCTGTTTGTGTTGCTGCTCTAGTTCTGACCACTTATATTTCTGAATGATGGTGTCCAAGGAGCCTGTTTGGGCAGAGAATCTTATTTGTGTGTGACATAATAATAAAGCAATTTAGTCAACCACATGAGAGAATACTTTGTCTTTCTCTTCACATTTACTGACACTGGTCACTTGTATCATTGTGAAGGGCCTTAGAAGTATTGGGAGGCTGTAAAAAGAAGCTAAATTTGTGCAGATGTCCTTATCTGAAAATAATCTCTCACCCAACATCTGTCCCCCTATTTATCATTAAACTACTTAAACCCTACTGTAGTACTTATACATAATGAATAGATAATACAACTCCATCCATCCATCTTCTTCTGCTTATCCGGGGCTGGGTCATGGGGACAGCAGCCTAAGCAGAGAAGCCCAGGTCTCCCTCTCCACAGCCACCCCCTCCAGTTCATCCGGGGAAGACACCAAGGCATTCCCAGGCCAGCTGAGAGATATAATCTCTCCGGCATGTCCTGGGTCTGCCCCAGGGGCCTCCACCCAGTAGGACATATCTGGAACACCTCACCCAAGAGGCACCCAGGAGGCATCCTAGTCAGATGCCTGAACCACCTCAGCTGGCTCCTTTCAATGTGGAGGAGCAGCGACTCTACTCTGAGCCCCTCCCGAATGGCGGCACTCCTCACCCTATCACTGAGGGAGTGGCCAGCCGCACAGTGGTGCAGAGGTATATGAATCGAGACAGCTCTACAATATCCAGAACCTTCAGGAACTCGTCCACCCCAGAGGCCCTGCCACTAAGGAGTTGTTTAACCACCTCAGTGACGTCACCCCCAGTAATGGGCAAGTCATCCCCCTCATCTCCAGACTCTGCTTCCACTACAGAAGGTGTGTCAGTGAGATTAAGTAGGTCATCGAAATATTCCTTCCATCGCCTGACTATAGCCTCAGTTGAAGTGTGTGAGTAGAGCACGGCTTTGTCATCCTGAGTCACTTGATGGTTTGTTTGAGGCCGTCCAAAAGTCTTTTTCCATCGCCACACCGAACTCCTCCCTTGCTTCAGTCACTGCCCAAGCCGCATTCCTTGGCTTGCTAGTACCCGTCAGCTGCCTCCAGAGTCCCACAGGCCAACAAAGCCTGACTGGACTCCACCACCATCTGGTTCAGAGATTACCACCATGACAGGCAACAACCACACTGCAGCCACAGCTCTGAGCAGCAGCCTCAACAATGGAGGTGCAGAACATGGTTCATTCTGAATCAATGACCTCAACCTCCCTAGGAATGCTTTCAAAGTTCTACTGGAGGTGAGAGTTGAAGATCTCACAGACTGGGGCCACAAATGTTTTACCTATCAAAAGTAATTTGAATAACAAACAGTAGAGGGCAGAATAAGACCAGTGTAGCATCTGTGATGGCTGCGTTGGGATGAAGGAAAAGTAGTTATGAAGCTCAGTTTTTGCTCCTTGTCTGGGCAGCATGGTGGTGTGGTGGTTAGCACTACTGCCTCACAGCAATAATAACATCTAGAAGGTCCGGGTCCACCTTGGCCTGGGTCTCTCTCTGTGTAGAGTTTGCATGTTCTGTCTGTGTGGGTTTCCTCCAAGTACTGCAGTTTCCTCCAAAGACATGCAGTTACTGGGGTTAGGTTAATTAAAAAAGAAGGTTTGAACAGGTTTAAAAAAATGTTTTTAAGTGTGAAAACAGCTCTGTTCTAATAAGTGTTAAACATGCATCTCTCCTCTTCCTGGAATGAGTCCCAGCCTGATAACCCTCCCTCTGCTTCCTGCTCTCTAACTCAGCACCTCCTCTCTGTCCACATGTCTCCTTGTTCCCTCCCCTTCAGATCTACACTTTGAGGATGGGTGTAAACAACATGTGGAGCTGTGTGAGAGCTGATAGACCCCATTCACTGCAGACACTCATGTTGTTTAGATCAGAGCTCAGACTAGTTTCAGTTATCAGGAAGTGAAACTCACACAGTCACTGACACTGAGAGGAGAAATGGCGCAGAAAGGAGTTCAGCTGGACCGAGAAACCTTCTCTTGTTCGATCTGTTTGGATCTACTGAAGGATCCGGTGACTATTCCCTGTGGACACAGCTACTGCATGAACTGTATTAAAGGCTTCTGGGGTGAAGAGGAGGAGAAGAGAATCTACAGCTGCCCCCAGTGCAGACAGACCTTCACACCGAGGCCTGTCCTGGTGAAAAACACCATGTTAGCAGATTTAGTGGAGCAGCTGAAGAAGACTGGACTCCAAGCTGTTCCTGCTGATCACTGCTATGCTGGACCTGAAGATGTGGCCTGTGATTTCTGCACTGGGAGAAAAATGAAGGCAGTGAAGTCCTGTTTGGTGTGTTTGGTCTCCTATTGTGAGGAACACCTTCAGCCTCATTATGATGTGGCGCCATTAAAGAAACACAAGCTGGTGGAGCCCTCCAAGAAGCTCCAGGAGAACATCTGCTCTCGTCATGATGAGGTGATGAAGATGTTCTGCCGTACTGATCAGCAGAGTATCTGTTATCTCTGCCCTGTGGATGAACATAAAGGCCACCACACAGTCTCAGCTGCAGCAGAAAGGACTGAGAGGCAGAGAGAGCTCGAGGTGAGTCGACTAAACATCCAGCAGAGAATCCAGGACAGAGAGAAAGATGTGAAGCTGCTTCAACAGGAGGTGGAGGCCATCAATCAGGCTGCTCATAAAACAGTGGAGCACAGTGAGAAGATCTTCACTGAGCTGATCCGTGTGATCCAGAAAAGAAGCTCTGATGTGAAGCAGCAGATCAGATCCCAGCAGGAAACTGAAGTGAGTCGAGTCAAAGAGCTTCAGGAGAAGCTGGAGCAGGAGATCACTGAGCTGAAGAGGAAAGACGCTGAGCTGAAGCAGCTCTCACACACAGAGGATCACATCCAGTTTCTACACAACTACCCCTCACTGTCAGCACTCAGTGAGTCTACACACTCATCCAGCATCAAGATCCGTCCTCTGAGATACTTTGAGGATGTGACAGCAACTGTGTCAGAGCTCAGAGAGAAACTACAGGACATCCTGAGAGAGGGATGGAGAAACATCTCACTGACAGTCACTGAAGTGGATGTTTTACTGCCACAACCAGAGCCAAACACCAGAGCTGAATTCTTAAAATATTCACAGGAAATCACACTGGATCCAAACACAGCACACACACGGCTGTTATTATCAGAGGGGAACAGAAAAGCAACATTGCTGCTTTATAATGAGTCTTATTCTGATCATCCAGACAGATTCACTCATTGGTGTCAGGTCCTGAGCAGAGAGAGTCTGACTGGACGTTGTTACTGGGAGGTGGAGAGGAGAGGGAGAGGAGTTTATGTAGCAGTCACATACAAGAATATCAGCAGAGCAGGGTGGGGGAATGAAAGTGGATTTGGACGTAATGACAAATCTTGGGCATTAGATTGCAAGAAAAACAGTTTTTCATTTTGGTACAACAACATTGAAACTGTCATTTCAGGTCCTGGGTCCTCCAGAGTAGGAGTGTACCTGGATCACAGAGCAGGTATTCTGTCCTTCTACAGCGTCTCTGAAACCATGACTCTCCTCCACAGAGTCCAGACCACATTCACTCAGCCGCTCTATGCTGGACTTTGGCTTTGGTATAATTGTGGCGACATTGCTGAGTTCAATAACCTGAAATAGGCTCACATCAGCAGACATTCCTTTATCAGATTTTGTTCTCATCAATTTGTACATTTGAAAAGAAATCTATAATTACATTTATCTGTTTGCCAGACCAAATACCAGCAAACAAATAAGACAGTATAAAGCTGTAGTTTCAATGATTGTAATCAGCAACAAGATCATTCATAGTTTTCAACATTTAATGTGTGAACAAATTGGAGGTTTTTATCATGAATAAAAGTCTTTTCTTCTGTCTTCATTCCAGGATCTCACCCAGATCTGAAATTGTGAAACTGATCTAAAAAAAATCACTGTATCGGTTTTTCTCCTTGAACACCACAAATTTCAGAGTTCATGTTCAGAACAGAAGCAGATTCATTAGTCTGTGAAGTTTTCTTTTATTTGTTGATTTTAATTAGCCACATTTAATTTTTTTCAATCAGTAAATAAAGCTGACCTTTAATGCATTGAACCATCACAGGTAGTTACTGCACATCTTCCAGCACTGAAGCGTTTTAAAATATTTGAAAACTGGAACCTGTTCTCTCCCATCTTTCCCATGGTCCCCGAATGCAGCGTTAGAGGTTGCGGCTGCAGCCTCGCAGTGCTGGATGTTTTTTTCTCTTCGTTCAGATATGGATCCTAAACTTATAGTTCCTATTTATTTTCGTAATTTAAAGTAAACACAGGTTTGCGTTTTGCATAAGGTTAGATTTTTAGTAAGCGACAGCATTTTTAACATTAATTGATCAATCACTGAGCAGATGTTTTTCGTGTTTTCGGTGTTCTAGCTGCAGTTCCAGCAGTTTAACAGAGACTTATCAGATTAGAATCATGTATCACAACATTTTACATATTCACAATATGTAAAATCAGCTGCACGTATAAAACAGGCTCTCCCAGCAGAGAATCGGTAATTTAAACATGCTGTGACTAAAGCAGCCAGTGAGGCGCTTCCAGCCGATTTAAAACAGAAACATAACCCGACAGTTTTAGTTTTTATCTCGGCTGCGGATTGTTGTTGTGCTGTTTAAAGATTATGATCATACATGAACAATTACACAACAAAAAAATTGTTGTAAAACTGCTTGCTGCCAACATTAGAAAAAAATAAGGAATAAAGTTGCATCTGTGAATCTATATCCAAAAAAAAAAAAAGAAGTTGAAAAATATAAAAATAAAATAACTTAATATCCTTTGCTCACACATTAGTTTAGCATGTTTTAGCTGAGTCTGGACGTGTGGGAGGTGTTTAAACCACATAATTTGGCAAAATCTAAAAATATTCAGAGTTCTTTAATTGAACTGCAGGAATCATCTTGTGTGTCTACTGTGTTTCATTTAGCTGCTTTTATGAACTATTTGTAGTTTGTTAAATTTTAGATTTTGAACGCTCTACAAAGCTGGATGAAAACATGCAAACGTCAAACCCCACTCTTTATTATGGGTGCTGAAAACTGTTACAAAGAGAACATATTCCAAAGGAGACACCTGGTGGTCAAACACAAACATGACAACAAGAAAAACTAAACTGTGCAGTGTTCAAGATCCCCAGACCGTGATAGATGCAGCATCAGGAAGAAAATATTACACCAGTTAGTGACCCCATGACATGAGCTTACTTCAGTGTAAACAGATGTTACAGGTAGTTAAATACACATAACTGTGGTTAATGTCGTCATATTTGTTCTTGATATCATTAATTAGAGATGTTTGGCACGTTTCACAGATCAGAGGCCAAAAAGCCATTTACAGCTGTTTTCTTTGTTGTTTCTTGGCAATCACTTTTTGACACAACACCAGTGTTCCAGTTGAATTTGTCACCAGTGTTCCAGTTTCACTGGTTTCCTGTTTATCCACATTTCATGATTGTAACAAACTCCAAATGTTTATAGTCGCAGAGTTGTCACAATTGTTCTCACATCCATGTTTAGTTGTGAGTATAATTAACCTAGGATTATGCTCTGAATGTGTACAGAATATGTTTATTTTTACATTTAGGCATTCACGATGTCAAGACCGTTTATCGTGAACAAATAGTCAAAGGTTCTCCCTGTAGAGCTTGCCATAGTGGATCATCTGCCTCCATCTCTCCCTATTCTTGACATTCTCCTCTGTCCTCATTCATGACATTCACGAACCTCCTCTGTGGTCTTTCTTTTTTCCTCCTGCCTGGCAGCTCCATCTTCGACATCCTTTGTCCTAAATATCCCCTATCCCTCCACTGCACATGTCCAAACCATCTCAGCCTTGTCTTTCTAACTTAGACTCCAAACTGCTCAGTGTGATCTTTCCCTCTGATGGACTCATTTCTAGGGAAAATAATGCAATAGCAGCTGCACTGGGAAACAATGCTTACATTGTAAGTAATAAATTGATCTATTGTAAACTTTAACCTGCATTTGTGGATGCAACAGTAAATTGTGTTCACAGACAGTGATTTCTGGAAGTGTTCCTGACCCTGTGCAGGGATTTCCGTGACAGAATCAGGCCTGTTTCTAATGCAGTGCTGCAACTAGCAGTCAGGTGCAGTTTGTGTTGAGCTTTTGTGTTCAGTGATTATGAATGCAAGTTGTTCAGGTAACAACACTGAGTCCACTTGCCCTGTGGGGTTGGAAACTTCTCTGTTGGCAGCCTTCCAATACTGCTGTTCTGCTGTCTTTCTCAGTGTTGTTCACTGTTAAAAAGAGACTCTCTGGCTGTGATTCCCCTAACCAGTATGGTGATTGTAACTGACACATTCAGTGGCAT
The DNA here is from genome assembly GCF_007364275.1 of Archocentrus centrarchus. Taxonomy (NCBI): domain Eukaryota; kingdom Metazoa; phylum Chordata; class Actinopteri; order Cichliformes; family Cichlidae; genus Archocentrus; species Archocentrus centrarchus. The sequence goes on along the minus strand of NC_044362.1, from coordinate 31,883,600 downwards.
CTCGCCGTGGCGCAGACTGGTGAGTGAGAGTTCCTCTCCAGCCCATGAAGAGAGCCCAGTGTGTTGATTGTAGGGCTGCAACGATTCCTTGAGTGACTAGAATAATTCGATTATAAAAAAATACTCAACACAAATTTGTTGCTTCAATGAGTTGTTTAAACTCTACAGCACTCAGGAGTCTCCCTGTAAGAGGAGCATTTCATCTGCATTAGCAGCATTAAAGTTCACCGTCACTGCGACGGATTCCCTTTAATGTTGAGCGGATCATCACTGACACGTTTTTCCATGCTTCCAATGTTCTCTGCCGTGTGTGTGTGTGTGTGTGTGTGTGTTGTGCTCGCTGTGCTGAGAATTTGAGCTGTTATATTTTTGGCCCCCCCGTTCAGTACCGAGGGGCTCTGTCAAAATATTTTTTATACTTTAATCCCTTGTTAGTGACTAAAAATAAACCTGCAATAGAAACTTATTTAGGAGTATGCTTGTGAATTCAAAGCATTACAACATTAACCATGTGTAGCCCCCAGTTTTTCAACAAAACACTGATAGCAGCAAGCAGCTGTTTTACATCTGTCTGCGCAAGTGCAAAGAGGCGAAGCCGTTATTGAGATGGTGAGGTCAGGTGGAGTGAAAGGAAATGTTGTTCTAGTGTTCAAAACAGCAGCACTTTTTCCTGTAACCACCATTAACCTGTAAACTGGCCGCTTCAAAATCAACAAAAACGCCTGAAAAAGCATACCCAAATTAAATCAGCTGCTGTTCCTGAACTCTGAAAAGCAAAAGCTTGGTCTCTTTGTGGGAAGACAAGCTATATTTTTCATTTTTGCAGTCAAAAATGCTGTAACTGTAATGAGTATGTAGCTATTAAGTTTTGAACACAGAAAAATTAGACAATTTTTGTCTCACCTAGATTTTTCCTGTTTGTTTTTATGTAACTACACACTGAGTGTAGAAGGTATGGACTCAAAAATATAATGAAGCTGTAGAATTAAGTCTTTTCAACGTGTATTTCAAATTTGATCAAGATAGTACAAAAACCTACTGTTTTGTAAAGGTTTTTGTGCATTGATGTCCAGGCGTGGTCTCACATGTGCATTTGGAGACTCCAAGTGCCACATGTGAGCCAGCCAACACCCAAAATAAACAAATTGTATATTGATCAAAAGTTACAGTAAAACCCTCAACGTGAAGGGAATCAACCATGTTATTAAGAGGCGTAAAATACTCTCCACGCTTAAAAAAGATAGGGTTCAGGTTGCATTGCTACAGGAAACTCACCTAACTGATCTTGAACACCAAAAACTGAAAAGGGATTGGGTGGGACAAATTTATTACTCCTCCTATAACTCCAAAAGCAGGGGGGTAGCAATATTGATTCATAAAAAGTTAGCCTTTACTGTGGGTAAAATTATAAAAGATGCAGATGGACGATTTGTCGTAGTCACTGGGCTCCTCCATGGTGAACAGATGCTTCTAGGCAGTGTATACGCCCCAAACACGTACGACAGTGCGTTTTACTCAAAATGTCTGGCTGAAGTCTCCCTGATTTGCCCTACCCATGTTCTGATTGGCGGTGACTGTAGCCCCTTAACTGGCAAGGGCCCGGTGACGGGCCGTTTGTAGTCCCTTTTATATGGCAGGCTAGACCCTCCCATTTTTATTGACACGTCATTCGGCCAATCATGTAACTGGCTGCACCAAATCACCTGACAACGCTACGTGACGCCCTCTGAGTATTATTGGCTCTGGGAAACCCATTTCTTAACATGATTGGCCGAATGAGGTGTCAGTCAAAATGGGCGGGTCTAGCCTGCCATATAAATGCACTTCATTCGGCCCGCGGACCAGACGCAGCCGATTAATAGGCTATGAAATGGGTTGTTCAGAGCCAATAGTGACCAGAAGGCGTTATGTAGTTTTTGTCAGGTGATTTTTTTGCTGCCAGTTAAGGGGTTAACTGTGGTATTGATCCCAGTGTGGATTATAACCCACCCAAAAATAATCCACCCTCAAAAATGGTAAGAGCCACAGTCAAACTGTGCACTGATCTTGAGCTGCTTGATGCCTGGAGACTATGTAACCCACGTGTAAAAGATTTTACTTTCTTCTCACGTCCTCATCACTCCTTATCAAGAATAGATTACTTGTTTGTTTCTAGATCAGTTCTGGACAGGACTCTGACCTGCTCAATTAACCCATGTGTCCTGTCTGATCACTCATCAGTGTTTATGGAGTTGTTACCACCTTATTATGATCCAGTAACAAGAAATTGGCGTTTAAACCCAACTTTGCTGAGTGATCCTGATTTTATTAAATACTTAGAAGACCAATGGGAACTATTTATATCCAAAAATGACACACCTGATGTTAGTGCCTCAACTCTGTGGGAAGCAGGTAAGGCATTTCTCAGAGGCTCTATTATTTCTTTTTCAGCAGCAAAAAAGAAGAACACCCTCAGCAAACAATTTGAACTTCAACAAGAAGTGATTACCTTGGAGCGGGACTTTAAACAGTCTCCATCCACCTTAGTGTTGAAAAAATTAGATGCAGCCAGATCTGCATTAGATCAATTACTCACTCAACAAGCAGAAAAAGCAATATATTATGCAAAACATAGATTATTTGAATCTGGAAATAAACCTGGACGCCTTCTTGCCCGACTTGCTCAAGGGAAAAATGGGCCCTATGTAATATCCTCTTTGAAGGACAAGAAAGGGGATGTACACTTTGAAACTAAAATGATCACCAAAATAATTAAATAGTTCTATCTTGTGAATGCTATAATACAGCAAATCTCTGTGATGCTTTTTTTGATAAATTGAAGCTCCCTGTGTTGTCAGAGCAAAGCAGATCAGATTTGTGCAAACCCATTACAACCCAGGAGGTCTTACAGGCTATAAGATCTCTGCAGGGCGGGAAGGCACCAGGCCCAGATGGGTTTGGGCCTGATTTTTACAAAAAAATGGCCAATCACATCGTCAACCCTTTATTAAACATGTTTAAAGAATCTTTTGAACTGGGTATACTACCGCCAACTCTAAATGTAGCCCATATATCCTTAATCCTGAAAAAGGATAAACCCCCTGATTCATGCACATCATACAGGCCTATTAGTTTGCTAGGGGTAGATGAAAAGATCTTGTCAAAGATCCTGGCAGGGAGACTAGAGAATGTGATGACAACCTTGGTGAGGCCTGATCAGACGGGATTTATAAAGAACAGGTACTCCCATTCCAATGTGCGACGACTTTTAAACATTTTACAATATTCACAGAATGCGAACTATAAGGCTCTAGCAATATCTTTAGATGCGGAGAAGGCATTCGACCGGGTGGAGTGGGAGTATCTATTTAATGTTTTGGGCAGGTTTGGTCTGGGCCTGGAATTTATTAGGTGAGTTAAATTGCTGTACAGTGCCCCCACTGCAAGGGTCTTGGTAAATGGCTCTACTTCTGAGTTGTTTCACCTGGGCAGAGGAACCCGTCAGGGCTGTCCCCTTTCCCCCTTATTATTCGCACTGGCAGTGGAACCACTAGCGGAGGCTATAAGAATCAACCCTGAGATTACTGGAATTCGATTAGGAAATACTGAATACAAAATTTCACTCTATGCTGATGACATTTTACTATTTATTACTAAACCAGAAACATCTATCTCAAAATTAATCTCTGTTATTGATCAATTTTCCCAAATCTCAGGGTATAAAATTAATTTTGAAAAGTCTGAGGCCTTGCCACTGGGGGTCAGGGTTATTATAGTTAACGAAAACGAACGAAATAACGAAAACTGAAATTGAAAAAACATTGTCGTTAACTGAAATAAATAAAAACTAAAATTAAAAGGAAGAAACGACAACTAACTAAAACTGAATTGTGAGTTCACAAAACTAACTAAAACTAACTGAAATTATAGATATTGTTATTTTTTCAAAAGTCTTGTGGATTGATATGAAATCATTTTTTTCTCTCTCCGAGTTTAAGCTCGGAACGCCGTCGGGCAAATGGGTGCGCATGTGCGTGCGTGCGCACACCGCGCTGCTCCTCAGAGAGTCCCATGTGGTGTTTTTTTTTTTTTTTTTTTTTTACTATGATAGCACAGATAGCAGCGAGTGTCTTGTTGTGGATGATGTTGTGGATGATGTTGTGGATGATGTTGTGGATGATGTACGGAACACTTCTTAGTCAGGAAAAAAAACACCAACATCAAAGTAGACCTGAGAAGCGCACACAAGGCAGCTACGGAAACCGCTCTCATCCTACAAGGCAACCCGGCCTCCACCTCCAGAGAAACGTGACTACTCGTCGGGTCAACGCAGCCCACAACGTTGTGTTTAGTCCTTGTGCGTTTCCGGCTACTTTATCAGTCAGATAATAACAATCAGGACTAATAATCAAAGCATCAATATAAGGACTCACAAATGTCAGCAAATTCCTGGAGGGAGCTGCTGAAACTATGGGAATGGACGTGAAGGAATGAAGAAAGTGAAAAAACAGGGACAAATATGTTTGCACCCTAAAAACTGAGCACAAAGAGCAAGGACCAAAAAAAAACCCCAGCACACAACCACAAGGTAATTAACACACGCAATCCAGCTATACATGCATAAATGCGGACATGAGGTCGGAGGTAGGCTACATAGGCCGCAAAGACCCTGCAAGTCTAATCAGCGAGCATCTAACCAAGCTAGCTCCAAAACAGAAGCAGCATCAGGTGGTGAGAACATCAGGATGCAGCTGGATTTGAGCTTTGACTCCTTCAAAGAGTTTGTTTTTGTCAAACACCACATGTAGCTGTTGTTAATCTGCTGCACTGAGGCTGAACTTTATTGGGAGTTTATTGTAGAATTTATCGAGTTTTGGAGTTCATATTGTTCTTTGTTTCTCCATGTTGATGTTCATGTGTGTCCTTAATATTACACACATTTAGCATGTAGTTCTGCTGTCTGTGAACAGTTGGTTGCTGAATTTATTTCTTTAAAGGGTATCTTTAAAGTGTACCTGATTAAGTATGAAAATACTAAAACTAATACTGAAACTAACTAAAACTAAGCATAAAACCAAAAATAAAAACTAATAAAAACGAGCAAAACCACTCTGAAAACTAATTAAAACTAACTGAATTAGAGAAAAAAAAGTAAAAACTAACTAAAACTAAACTATAATGTAAAATCCAAAACTATTATAACCCTGCTGGGGGTTCAGAGGTCTGGTTGGGACCCCCCTGCTGACTTTCCCTTCAGATGGTCAACCACAGGTTTTGCATATTTGGGCATTAGAGTATCTGCAAATACCTCTGAGTTGTACAAATTAAATTTCAAAGCAGTTCTGGACTCAATTAAGAGTGATCTGAATAGATGGTTTGACCTCCCACTGTCCTGGATAGGTAGGATGAGTTTAATAAAAATGAACATCCTCCCCAGGATACTTTACCCTATGCAAATGCTACCTCTTAAAATTAATAGAACAACCCTCTCTGAAATTGAAAACTGCTTCCAAATATATATGGCATGGGAAGAAACCTAGACTTAAGATGAAGATTTTACAACTTCCAATTGACAGGGGGGGTCAGGCTGTCCCTAACTTATTATATTATTATTGGGCATGTCATGCCAGGTTAATATCGGGGTGGCTACACTCTTTTTTACACCAATCTGAACCGCATGTAGACAGTTGGTGTTGTGAGCCCTTTTCGCTACTCTCTCTTTTGTCCACAGATCTAGCTGAGCTTCCGGTCGGGGTTAGAAACAATAACTTACTGCTTATAACATTAAAAGTGTGGCGTAATATTATGAGTCACATTGGGAGAAGGAAATATTCAAGTGCAATGCAGCCGCTTATTAAAAATAGAGCCTTTCCCCCTGGTATGGGTCCAAGTATATTTGACAACTGGTATCACAAAAATTTTAAATTGGTTTGTGACTTGTTTGAAGAAGGTAGGTTTGTGTCCTTTAGACAAATACAAGTTAAGCGTAATATCTTAGAGAAGGACTTCTTTGGTTTCCTTCAAGTAAGACATTTTGTACAATCACTTATTTTTCCAGACGACCAGCCAATTTTAAACCCCATAGAAAGTTCTCTGCTTAAATTTAACACAGGTCCTGACCATAAAAAGAAATTAATTTCTTTTTTTTATAGGCAACTAATGATGCTAAATCCTCTCACAACTGAAAGGTCCAAAAGTCACTGGGAAACGGATTTGGGGGTTGAACTTAGCAGTGAAACATGGTCGAGGGCTTTTTCACTAACAAAAAAAAACATTTATCTGCAACAGACTCAGGGAGAACCAATTTAGAATTCTTCACAGGCTACAACATACTCCACAGTTTATGCATAAACTTCACTCTCAATATTCACCTCTCTGTATAAAATGTAACACAGTTGTGGGTGACTATTATCATTGTATCTGGCAATGTGCATTGATAAACAGGTTTTGGAAGAATGTTGCTATAGAACTTTGTTCTGTTTTTCATCAAACAATTCCTATGGATCCTAGGTTGTTTCTTTTTGGCTTATCTGTGCATGGCCTGTCCCTGATGCCTGAGGAGATGATGTTACTACGCAAACTTTTACATCTGGCAAGACGCTGCATTCTGTTACAGTGGATCCAAGGACAGCCCCCTTCTGTTACACAATGGTACAGAGAGACATTTAGGGTCCTCCCAATGGAGCGCCTCAGTGCCCTAATAAAAGGCAATTTGGATGCCTTTTATAAAATATGGCAACCCCTTCTGGATTACTTACCTCAGGATTTAAATGATATACTTTGCAAAGGAGGGTCACATTTTACTTTTAAAATATAACCAATGTTAAGTCTACTTTATTTTATGTATGCCCTGTGCTGGCCTGTTCTGTTTTTGTTGTTGCTTGTTTGGCTTTTGTTTTTTTTTTTTGGTTTTTTTGTTTGTTTTTTTTTGCTTTTTTCTTTTTCTCTCATCATTTTTTTTTCTTTCTCATAAAAAGTAAATGTTCAATAAAATATATATGAAAAAAAAAAGTTACAGTAAATGTAAACACTACATATTCACATAAAATAAAAAACCCACAATCCTCCCAATAGTCCATCTCTGATACATAACTTACAACCCCCTCCCAAACAAATACCCCCAACCCCACAAAGAAAACTTACACAAAGCCCACCACAAAGCATAAAGGTTTTTGTAAAATTTTAGACACTTACTGGTCAAAAAAAGCTCTGAGCCATTGTCCTCCTCATCTTGCCGTAATAAACGTAATAAAGAAAAGCCTTATCGAGACCTATAACAGACCTTCCCTGCCCCCAGCGCTGCTCTTGTAAATTTCCATATGCAAAGCACACACACACAATATAAGTGGCACAACAACAGCGTAGGGTGATATTTTCTGTGTAATGGTGCATGTCAAACTCACCATTACATACATATTTACATCTAAATGGCATATAACACAAGGACGAGCTGAGAATAAAACATAACATGTACCATGAATCACCTTCTGAGTAACAGCTGTTCGTTTGTGAGATTCCATAAAACCAGTCGAATCAGCGACGAAATCCTCTAATAAATAATAATCCACTCTCATGAGTCATTTAGTCACTTCGTTGAATAAATCTAGCTTGTTTTTGATGCATTCTGACAATCCATTGGTGAGAAAAAATATTGTAAACACTGTTCACGCACGACGGCGCACAAACTCTTACTTCCTGCTCAGTTTCACGCATGGAGGACGCACTGACTATGCAGGGAGTTTAATGGATTCATGTGAAAACACACCCCACAGCGCCATATACCCACGTGTCAGGAATTTTATTGGCTATACATCTGTGGTTTTGGATTTTGGGTCAGAGTCGACCAATCAGAACGATTGCAGAACATTTGGGGCACGTCCAGAGAAGTCACTGCTGTCTGGTTAATATTGGCTCTGGAAAATCCATGTCATAACATGATTGGCCAAATGAGATGTCAATCCAATTCTGAGGGTCTACTCTGTCATATAAAAGCATCGTAAGGGCGGACTGCAGCATTACTGTGACGTTATGAGGCTTCGAATTCGGAGAGCACTACAGACGTCCTGCTCACGGGACACTGCCAGTTAACAGGTTAAAACCTTTACTGGGAAACAGCTGGAAATCTTTCATCAACCACCTGATCAGCAACATGAAGAAAAGAGAAAGTGGATTTAGTCCTTGGCATGCTTCGGCATCCCTCCTTTGAGCCCCTCAAGGATGCTGATTTCAATTGAATTTTATTTATATAGCATCAAATCACAACAGCCACCTCAAGGTGCTTTATATTCTAAGGTAAAGACCTCAAAACAGCTTTCCTGATAACCATAACATCTGCCAAGAGGATCAGTGAGCTCCATGTTCTGTCAATCCCAGAGATTACTTCAGGTTTTTGCCAGAAGGAGTCCCTGGGACTGCATTCGGCGTAACCCTGCATTTCTGCACTCAGACCATTAGGAAGGCAGATCAGCTCTTTGTCGAAGATCAGGCTGTCCCACTGGGTTGTAGATGTCATTCAGCAGGTGTATGCATTTTTGGGTACTTCCCTTCCAGAGTATGGACCCACTTGACCCAAGGTGTGGCCACTTCAAAGACCTTGTGGAGGGGTGTTTCCCTTGTGTCTTCTAAGTCCACGTTTTACAGATTCTACCACCTTAATGTGGCAGACAGTCCCTCCTTCGGAGAACGTGTGTTGGGTTCATCCTCGTGGTAGCCAGCTGGGTGTTGGCTTGCAGTATTGCAGACTGATAGCCCTCTGCACCCCAGGCTTGGATATTGCGTTTTGCAAGGCTGGTTAGCATGTAAATTTGTAAATAGTTTGTTTATTTAAGCACGGTGGTGGTTGGGATATTGGGCTGCACTGTCTCCTGTTGGAGTGTCTTAGGAGTTACTCCGTATATATGGAATATGTAATAGAGTTGAGAGAGAGTCTCTGTACAATAGAGCATCTATGGTTATGTTGTAACCTCGGTTTATCTTTTCAGTCTTTATGGCTCTTGGAGACATATTCTGATCTGATCTGATATCAGCCACTAGACGCTGAACGTAAACGTACATTTTTTGCAGACTGGTGAACCTCCATCCATCTTCATCTTAATATTTCATAATATTAATATTATGAAATAGTCCGTTTTCATGACATTTGGAGCTGAGCAGTCAAAATCTTAACCACTGTGTAAGGAAGCATGAGCTCTGTCTCAACAGCTTTATAACCCTAACAAATCCAGGCACTGACATGGTTACAATTTTTTTAATGATCTTTTTTGTCTCTTTAGACTTTCCAGATCAAAAGCTCTGTAAGGAAGAGGAGGTTCTCACAGACCAACAGGTTGTAATCAGGAGAGGAACCCTAGTCTGGACCAGGAAGACCTAGGGCCTCCACAGATTAAAGAGGAACCAGAGGAACTCTGCACCAGTCAGGAGGGAGAGCAACTTGTACTGAAGGAGGAGACTGATGCCTTCATGGTGAATCCTATTTATGAGGGACGTAATACAAAACCAAACAAAGACCAGATCCTTTCTCACAACTCTCCTGAACCAGAGAACCGGGATCAGGTAGAAGGATCAATTAGAAATGCAAACACAAAGAGGAGAAGAAAAAAAAAACAGACCAGACAGTCAGCCTGCATTAGAGAGTCAGTGTAAAATGTCTTTAAAATGTCACCTTAGTAGCAAAACCTTTCTGTATAAATACAGACTGACTAAACATCTAAGAGGTCACACAGGTGAGGAACCTTACTCTTGTAGCACCTGTGGGAAGGGATTCAGTCAGACGATGCACTTGAAAACTCACATGAGAAGCCACACAGGTGAGACACCATATATTTGTAGCACCTGTGGGAAAGGATTCAGTCAGATAAGACACTTGAACACTCGCATGAAAATCCACAGAGGTGTGAAGCCATATCCTTTTAACACCTGTGGGAAAAGATTCAGTCAGACGATGCACTTGAAAACTCACATGCAAATCCACACAGGTGAGAAGCCGTATTCTTGTAGCACCTGTGGGAAAAGATTTAGTGACTTGTTCAAAGTTCACATGAGAATTCACACTGGTGAGAAACCACATTCTTGTAACTTGTGTGGAAAAGCATTCAATCGCAAATCACAATTGGAAACTCACGAGAAGTCTCACAGGTGAGAAGCTGCATTCTTGCATCACCTGTGGAAAAACATTAACTCAGAGGAAAACCATTAAAACCCACACAAGTGAGAAGCTGCAAGTTGTGTAACATTTGTGGGAAAAGATTCAGTCTGATGACACACTTGAAAACTCACATGAGAATTCACACTGGTTACATTCACACTATTTAAATGGTGCATCATTTTAATATTGTTACATATTTGAAGGAGTGAGTATAAACTTAACTGCCAAAAGCACAAACTTCAAAATGTCTCCTTTCTGTAATCTGTTTCGGTTTCTTTTCTTTTTTTTTTTCAATATGAATGCAATTACGATAAAGTTCAGAGCGAGAGATTCTTTTGGTATAAATGGAAACTGTGTTTCATGTGACGCATGGAGTAACTTTTAAGTCACAGAATTACTGTTTCTCATATTTGCCAGTTAAGATAAAAGCATCCAAATGTCTTTTTATTTCCAGACCTGGATACTATCTGAAAATGTGGGAATAAAGTCACATGTAATAGGTATGTAAAACTCTAATGTTCTTAATGATCTAAAACATGAATATGATCCAAATCACAGCTTTATTTTGGGAGCCAGAAGTTTAAATTTAAGGGGCAGGTATTAATGCTATTTTTTTTTTATTTTTAAGTATTAAAATTGAGCATTCAACCTGCACTTCAAATCAGACCGCAGAAAAGTGTTGCGCTACAGCTTCCTGGTTTAATTTGTTCCTGAGACCTGTTACCTGCCAGTTCAGGCCTCACCTGCTCATTGGTCTGTTGATTCTTTCTTGCTCCCTGTTGCCTGTTTGGACTGCCTGCTCTTCCTCACCGTTCTGTGAGTCTTTGTACATATATTCTGTTTCACAGATCAATTAAATATATCTTTAGAAATTATTTATTTGTTTAATGATGCAAATTTGTGACAAAGTTTGATTAAGTAAACTTGTTTGACCATCACTTCAAGTCTCCCAGTGATTTGTAAAGAAATGGATCGCAGTGACTGACAGTTGAAGCTTCCTAGCTGCAGATACTGTGATCAGAAGTCTGTAGTATGAAGCAAGATTCAAGGCTTACTGAGTTTTAGTTTATTTTATTATATATATTCTCCCTGGGCTCTCCAAAAAACGTAAATTCAGGTTTAAGCCTAGTTTTTCAGTATTATGAAGGGGTTTGCTTACATTGCCACGATAACTTGTGCTGCAGACCTAATCACCTAATGGCCTGCTGACCATCCTGGAAGATCCCTCAGACCTCAGTTCACAGTTAATAAGGCTCTCATGTTTATCAAAGATCATCTATAGCAGTGGCATTCTATCAGGGCAAGCACGTCATGCAGAGCTTGTCATGTGAGCTTTAAAAATAGACATCAATTAAAACCTGCTAAAGTAGCTGCTGCAGTTGGATTTATATTTCTCTCACAGCTGTGCTTTTTATCACTTTTCTTACTTTCATATTGGGTAGCAAAAACTAGCATGTTTTATGGTTGTTGTTGTTTGTGTGTGTGTGTGTGTGTGTGTGTGTGTGTGTGTGTGTGTGTGTGTGTGTGTGTGTGTGTGTGTGTGTGTGTGTGTGTGTGTGTGTGTGTGTGTTTCAGCTGGCTGCAATTATTTTTAAAGCACCTTTGTTGTTGTATGAACCAAATAATGTGTCTAAAATATTCTCTTAGTTTAACAGGTTCTTTGATTAAACTGCAGCTTGTAAAATGTGCATCTAACGTGTTTCCATTTCAGTGAATTATTTGTAGTTTGTTACATTTTAGATGTAGAATGATGACTCACAGTTGATGATCACATAAAAACCAACATCCCTTGTCTGCCATTTGAAAACTAAGCAAAACCTAAATCCAGGGTGTTTTTGTAGCAAAGGCAGATGAATTGTTGTGAAAATCTAAACAAACTGCACTGAATGGTCATGGTCCACCCTTGCTTCTAGAATCATCACTTAAACACAAAGCTTTCATGCAACTAACATAAATCTGCAGACAGAAACACTGATCAGGAGTCTTTAACTGAGGTTTTCTGCATGATGTCTGTAAACAGTCTGTGTCAGTGTTTATTTCAGAAACTATCAGAGGTTCAGGACATAATGTCACCCATCTTTAAAACTATATCTCTAAACTCTGGAGCTTGAAAAAAGGCGACTGGACTTTTTTTGTTTCGTGAAGATGTTTCACCTCTCATCCAAAAGGCTTCTTCAGTTCTCAGCTTTTCTGAGAATTGAAGTTCTCTATAGCTCTAAACATAAAATACATAAAACAAACACATAAACCTGAGCAGATTAAAAAATGAAGCAACTGAAGAAGAATCCCTGTTATTGCTGAACTGGTGACTGCTGATTATATTAGACATTCTTTTAACTTGGTTTATAAACAAACTGGCTGCTGGTGAAATATACTGACATCTCTACAAACCTGAACTAAACATTAAACTAGTGAAATAAAATAAAATATTGTAAAATAAAACTGGGGGTTACTGGGTTAGATTAATTGGTGATTCTAAATTGCCCATAGGTGTGAATGTGAGTGTGAATGGTTGTCTGTCTCTATGTGTTAGCCCTTGCAACAGGCTGGCAACCTGTACAGGGTGTACCCCGCCTCTCGCCCTATGACAGCTAGGATAAACTCCAGCCCCTCTGTGACCTTGAACAGGATGCGCAGAAGAGAATGGATGGATGGATAAAACAAAACTAAGTTAATAATTATTAATACATTTAAAAAATTGTAAAAAAAAAAAAAAGAAATCTCATCATTGTGGGTATAGAAAACATTCACAGGGAAAGGAAGCCAAAGGGGCCACCCTGTGGCCAAACACAGACATGACAACAAGAAAAACAAACTGCAAACAAACAGCTGAAAATACTTCATGTTGAAGATGCTTTGTCATACTTTGTCATACTAAGAAAGGAGACACATGAAACCAAGTCTCACAATAATGAAGCTAATCCATTTATACTGTTTGAGATGATGGATAGAAATCAAAATTATGTAACATATATGCCTTTATGTCAGGTCTGTGCCTTGCAGCAAAAGCAGCCTTTACATGAACTCACTGACCTTTTCTCTAAGGAGGATCTGTGGGTACTGGGACATGCTGGGGCAGAGGGGACTGAAGCTGAAGACATGGGACCCAAGATTATCAAAGAAAACAAAACATAACAGGAATAATGGGAGAAGGAAAGGAAGGAGTGTAGTTACTGTTCACTGCAAATGACTATGAGGTTACAGAAGCACCATCTTTTAACTGTGAGCAGGTAGAATGGGGTGATTTTGACCAGACTAAGGCTGGGGCACTGCACTCTGAATTATGAGTGAGCATCCTGATGGAAAACAAGCATGTGGAGAGGCAGAAAATGTTAAGCATGGTTTGATTGTTGGCTCCAGCTATGCTGCAGAAAGAAAACTCATCTTGGATTATCAGAGAGTCATAAATTGTATATTCATATTTCTGCAAAGTTCCGGACTTTATGTGAGGACTCTCTGACCTGAAGAGGGCAGCAAAGCGTTTTTAATGCATCTCTTCTGCTTCAAATCCAATGGAAGAAGAGGAAGAACGGAAGTGACGCGACTCTAACTACCAAACGATGTCAGTTCAGTGTTTGAGAGTTTATCAGGCAGAGATTAACTGCTGCTGCTGAAGAAACCCTCTCGGAGGTTAAGAAACGATCGTCCAGTATGAGGATGAGATCAGCCGGACACCCGAGATAAAGTCACACAGCAGGTATGAAAAACTGTGATGTCTCAGAGACTCATGTAGGACCTGATCAGAGCTCGGATTATAATCCAGGAGCAGCCAATAACACAGCGCGTCTCTTTTTTAACGGTAAACTTTTAGTATTGAACATTCAGTGAGAGTGACTTTAGTGGAAGATGACTCTACACGATCAGATCAGAGACCGTGAGAGGAAGCTTCATCTGTCTCTGCCACTCAGCCCCGTGCAGCTCTCCGGAGGCAGAAGAGTCCTCTGCCGTCAGTGGAGCTCCTCACCCCCGTCTGCACTCCCAGACCTCCCGTGGTGGAGGAAGGCAGAGGCCCGTGTTTCGCCAAAAAGGGATTTCCGATGTTTCCCCGTGTTTTCTTTGTGTAATACCTTTACTTATATTGGTAAATAGACTGTTATTAACGGGATTTACGGGATGGCTATGCATAAAATAAAGAAATGACCTGTTTAGCTGTTCAGCTCTTCCACCTCCAGCTCAGCCTCTTGTGTTTTTGTCAGAGCCACCGTTTCCAAACCTGCTTTTAACAGCTTTTAATGTTTTTAATGTTCTTAACAAAGCAGGTCAATCATTCATTTTCTCATAAAATATCCCCGTTAATTTAGTTTTGAGTGTAAGTGATCCAGTTTGTCATCTTGTGCAGAGATGCGTGTACATTCTGTATGATTAGACTCATTTTGACGACAGAAGTTTCATATTGTATATGAAACTTCTGTCGTCAGAAGAACAGTGCTTACTTACAGTGTAAGCACTGTTTGTCAATAACCACCATCTGCCTCTGTAAAAAGAAATCTACTTGAAGTGTTATTTATATTGTATATACATTTTTACAGAGGCAGATGGTGGTTATTGACAAACAGTGCTTACACTGTAAGTAAGAAATCGATCTATTATAAACACAAGGAATTCATTTCTGAATTACTGACCACTCCATTTAATTTGTGATTGGTAATCTGACTACTGTTTTATGAAAGAAGTAAAAATCTGAACCCAGCCTTTAATATAATTCTATATTTTTACTTGAGTACAATCTAAATATTTTACTTTTAATTAATATTACACTATTAATAATGACAACTTTTTTACACAGTTGACAGCTGTGAATTTGTATTTTGAAAATGATGAAAATAAATCAAACACTGCTAAGTGTTACAGCTTTAATCAGAAATCAGAAAATGAATGTGCCCCTCCAAGAGACGGCAGCTATGTTCCAGCCATTGTTATTAGTTTAAAAACTGCTTCTGTGTTCATTAAGCACTGATTAAGTTCCTCAAATTAACACACCCTTTCACTGGCTGCACAATATGAATACCAAAGAGTGTCCTTCATATTGTATGTTGTTCTCCCACAATCATGACTCACTTAATTCCCTGTAGGAAAATCAGGAGCCGTCTGTTTCTTGTTTGGGTGGCTCTGCACTGCTAAGTTGGATATGATGTGACCAACTGATGGTGCAGTATCCCCAGTGGGTCACGTGCTGGGTCCAGCTGGATGAGTGGTGTCTTGTTTTGGTTACTTTTTTAAATTGTTTGGCCTCCCTCATACAGTAATTCCCTACCATGAGACCATGTGTCTCCCAACACCCTTACTTGTCTTTTCTTTTTCCATTCAAATTATATTTATGGCGCAAGGAAATGGTTATATTTTAAATAATCTTGCAAAAAAAATTTTTTTTTCTTCTTTTTCTTCTTCTCTTAATTTCACTCATTTGTGAGCAACATGCTGGAATATATTTACCCAAATGTGTGTTTTCCTGTCATCACATTAGTAAAGTTTTTCTTGTGTCCCTTTGCTCCTCAAGACATCACACAGCAACATGAAGTGTGAGGAGGAGGAGGGTCTGGATGACCAGCAGGTCTGTAACCAGGAGAGGAACTCCAGTCTGGACCAGGAGGACTCAGATTCTTCACAGATTAAAGAGGAACGGGAGGAACTCTGGACCAGTCCGGAGGGAGAGCAGCTTGTAGTGAAGCAGGAGGCCGAAGGCATCATCGTCTGGACCGGGGAAGAGCGTCTCAGACTGCTGGATACAATCTGGAAACCTGAAATAAAGTTGCATAACAAAGGTATTTAAAACTGTAATGATCTTAAATAAATAAATACAACACATGGAGGATCCTAAATCAAGCTTAAATTTACTTTTATTTTTAGGGGCACAGGAAGAATTTATGACCCACTGCAACACATTTAAAAGACCACATTACAAACTGTTTATCAACATATACTAGTTGAATCACATGTTACCTACCGATTAGCTCATGTTGAATTTAATGGCTCAGAAAGTTGACAAAGGACCATGTTTACCACTGTGTAGCAACTGCTCTTCTTTTTGAAATTTTATTTTTGGGCTTTTTGCCTTTATTTTATAGTAGCAGTGACCAGCAGATATGAAAGAGGGACGCTCCATCTAGCCATATGGGCTAACCCACTGCCCACAGGCATCTGCTGTTCTTTGAACAACAGTCTATAAACATCTGGGAATGGAGGAGACTGGTTTCTGGACTTTTTGGAGATGAATGTTGCCCCATTCTTGTCTGATAGAGGATTCTAGAGGATGGTGGTGTTTCTGAGTCATGTTCACATTTGGCTTCTTCTTTGCATGATAAAGATTTAACTTGCATTTGTGGATGGCACAGTGAACTGTGTTCACAGACAGTGATTTCTGGAAGTGTTTCTGAGCCTGTGCAGCAATTTCAATGACAGAATCAGGCCTGTTTTTAATGCAGTGCTACCCGAGGACCCAAATAGATTATTTTTTTGTACTTTAGATGATGAAATATTTGGAGCCTTTACAGTTTTACATTGAGGAACATTATTCTGAAATTGTTCCACAATTTATAGATGCAGTTTTTGTATATTGGTGAACCTCTGTTCATCTTTATATCTGAGAAACTCTTCCTCTCTAAGTTGCTCTTTTTTTTGTCCCAGCATCTAACATGTGTTGCTGCCATCAAATTCAGTTGTCTCAGTGGAAATATTTGAAATGTTTTCTGTGTTTTATTGTGAATAAAATATCAGTTTATGAGTTTCGGAAATCATTGCATTTTGCAATGAGGGCAATGGCTTTGGTGGACCGATGGATCTTTGGCCGTATGTTCTGGACACTCAGGGCAAGAGAGGAGCTGAGCTGTCAACTGATCACCACCTGGTGGTGAGTTGGATCAGGTGTTGGGGGAGGATGTTGGACAGATCTAGCAGACCTAAACGTATAGTGAGAGTGCGCTGGGAATGCCTGGCAGAGGCCCCAGACTGCAACATCTTCAACTCCCTCCTCCAGCAGAACTCCGAGAGGCTGAGGAAATTGAGTTCAAATGAGCCATGTTCTACATTTCCATTGTTGAGGCTGCTGCTCAGAGCTGTGGCTGCAAGGTGGTTGGTGCCTGCAGTGGTGGTAATCCCTGAACCAGATGGTGGACACCAGAGGTGAGTGGAGCCACCCTGCTGAAGAAGGAGTCCAGTCAGGCTTGGTTAGCCTGTGGGACTCTGGAGGCAGCTGACGGGTACCGACAGGCCCAGTGAAACTTGGCTCGGGCAGTGGCCGAAGCAAAAACTCAGTTGTAGGGGGAGTTTGGTGAGGCAATGAAAAAAGGCTTTTGAATGGCCTCGATGTGATTCTGGCAAGCCATCAGGCAACTCGGGAGAGGAAAGCGGTCCTCTACTCACATGGTCTATAGCATTGCCGACTTCAGCTGAGGCTGCAATCAGGCGAAGGAAGGAATACTTCAAGGACCTCCTTATTCCCACGGACATGCCGTTTGTAGAAGAAGCATTCTCTGGTAATAACTCACCCATTGCTGGGGGTGAGGTCACTGAGGTGGTTAAACAGCTCTTTGGTGGCAGGGCCCGTGGGGTGGATGAGATCTGCCCTGAGTTCCTGAAGGTTCTGGATGTTGTAGGCCTGTCTTGGTTGACATACCTCTGCAACATCACGTGGAGATCTGGGGTGGTGCCATTGGATTGACAGACCGGGGTGGTGGTCCCCATCTTTAAAAAGGAAAAACCAGAGGGTGTGCTCCAGCTATCAGGGGATCACATTCCTCAGCCTTGCCTGTAAGGTCTATGCCAGTGTGCTGGAAAAGACGGTCCGTCCATTAGTTGTACCTCAGATTCAAGAGGAACAATGCGGTTCTCGTCCTGGTCATGGAATATTCAAGTGTGTGTGGGAGTTTGCCCATCCAGTCTACATGTGTTTTATGGACTTGGAGAAGGCATTCGACCACATCCCGATATCCTGTGGGAGGTGCTGCGGGACTCAGTCCCTGTATAACTGCAGTGAGAGCTTGGTCAGTATTGCCAGCAATAAGTCTGACTCATTTCCTTTGATTGGACTTCACCAGGCCTGTCCTTTATCATTGAATCTGTTCATAATTTTTAATGACTGAATTTCTAAACATAGCCAACTGGTGGAAGGCTTCCACCTTGCTAGTTTCAGAATCACATCTCTGCTTTTTGCAGATGATGTGGTCCTGTTGGCTTCATCAGTTAGTAGCCTCCAGCTCACAGTGGAACAGTTCGCAGCCAAGTGTGAAGCAGCTGGCATGAGAATTAGCACCTCTAAGTCTGAGGCCATGGTCCTCATCCGGAAGAGGGTGGAGTGCCCACTCGGGCTCAGGGCCAAGTTGCTGCCACAAGAGGAAGTATCTTAAGTATCCTGGGGTCTTGCCCACGAGTGACAGGAAAAGGAAGAAGGAGATTGACAAGACAGATTGGGGCTGCATCTGTAGTGTTGCGGATACTGCACGGGTCTATCATGGTAAAGAGGGAGCTGAACAAGAAACTGAAGCTGTCGATTTACAGGTCAATCTACATCCCTACCCTCATCTATGGTCATGACCTTTGGGTAGTGACCTGAACTAGATCAGAAATACAAGCTGCAAAAAATGAGCTTCCTCTGAAGGATGGCTGGCTTTTCCCAGCCCCGGATAAGAAGATGGATGGACTGATGGATGGATGTTAACCATAAAAATTTTTTTTGTCTGTGCTAGGATGTGGTTACCAAAAAGAAATGTTAAAGATAATCACAGAATATCGGTCTCTTACAGTATGCTTAAAATTGTTTTTGATTTAATGAGTAATGATGATCCTGAAAACATGTTGTGAAATCGGGCTGTTATCAAGACTTCTAAATTTATTTCATATTTTAATTAATGGTGGTAAGATATCCCCATCAGTGATGGGTCTTGTCTTTTGTTTTGCGATTTTTTTTTTTTTTTTTTTTTTTTTGTCCCTTCAGACTTTCCAGATCAAAAGCCCTGTGAGGAGGAGGAGGTTCTAATGGAGCAACAGGTCTGCAACCAGGAGAGGAACTCCAGTCCGGACCAGGAGGACCTGGATTCTCCACAGATTAAAGAGGAACCAGAGGAACTCTGCACCAGTCAGGAGGGAGAGCAGCTTATACTGAAGGAGGAGAGTGATGCTTTTAGGGTGAATCGTATTTATGAGGAAAGTGAAACAGAAGCAAACAGTGACCAGATCCTTTCTCGCAACTGTTTTGAAGCAGAGATCCGAGATCAGGAAGAAAGCAGGCATGTGGACTCAGGATCAACTAGAAATGGAAACACAAAGAGGAGATATCAGAAGAGAAAAAACAGAGCCGACAACCAGCCCGCATCAGATAGTCAGTGTAAAAAGTCTTTAAAATGTGACCTTTGTAGCAAAACCTTTCAGTATAAATCCAAACTGACTAAACATCTAAGAGTTCACACAGGTGAGAAACCTTATTCTTGTAGCACCTGTGGGAAAGGATTCAGTCAGATGATACACTTGAAAACTCACATGAGAATCCACACAGGTGAGAAGCCATATCCATGTAGCAACTGTGGGAGAGGATTCAGTCAGATGATACACTTGAAAACTCACATGCGAATCCACACA
This sequence comes from Archocentrus centrarchus, assembly GCF_007364275.1. Lineage (NCBI taxonomy): Eukaryota > Metazoa > Chordata > Actinopteri > Cichliformes > Cichlidae > Archocentrus > Archocentrus centrarchus. Next base: position 31,863,907 of record NC_044362.1, on the reverse strand, counting down.
GGTGAGAAACCGTACTCTTGTCGTGCATGTGGGAAAAGATTTAGCGACTCATCAGCATTTAAAGCTCACATGAGAATTCACACAGGTGAGAAGCCACATTCTTGTATCATGTGTGGTAAACGATTCAGTCACAAATCAGGACTGGAAACTCACATGAGAACCCATACAGGTGAGAAGCCACACTCTTGTAGCACCTGTGGTAAAAGATTCAGTCATATGATAAACTTGAAAACTCACATGAGGATTCACACAGGTGAGAAGCCACATTCTTGTAGCACCTGTGGAAAACGATTCAGCCATATTGTGAACTTGAACACCCACATAAAAAGCCACACAGGTGAGAAGCCGTATTCCTGTAGCCTTTGCGGGAAAAGATTCATTCAGATGATACAACTGAAAGGTCACATGAGAGTTCATACAGGTGAGAAGCCCTATTTGTGTAGCACCTGTAGAAAAGGCTTTAGTGACATGATGAACTTGAAAACTCATATGAAAATCCACACAGGTGAGAAGCTGCATTCATGCTGTACATGTGGGAAAAGATTCATTCAGAGGATACACTTGAAAACTCACATGAAAACCCACACAGGTGAAAAGCCACATTTGTGTACCACATGTGGGAAAAGATTCAGTCAGATGACACACTTGAAAAGTCACACGAGAATTCATACAAGTGTGAGAGAGCTTTCAGACGCCTGAGGGAAAATATGACCTAATATTCAGGCCAATTTGGTATTTTATGTTCACAACAGTAACAGTTGTCTGTTACACTAATTGACTCATTGCTGTGATGCATATTTTTCTGAATTGCACTTTCTTATATTGTTTCTTTGATTTACACATACCGTATTTTCCAGCCTATAAGTCGCACTTTTTTTCATAGTTTTGCCGGGGGTGCGACCTATACTCCGGAGCGACTTATATGTGAAATTATTAACACATGAACCAAAATACTCCAGCCACTTGACATCTCCGTGAACGGGAGCTTTAAGGCAGTCTTGCGTAACCTGTGGGAGCAGTGGATCATGGATGGAGAGCACAGCTTCACGGCAACTGGGAGAATGCGCCACCCAACTTTCCTGGAAGTCATTGGATGGATCAACAAAGCATGGGTTTCAGTGACAACCGAAACCATCCTGTCAGGATTCAGAAAGGCCGGAGTAATTGGAACTGCAACTAACGACGAGTCTGACGAAAGCGACACAGAAGAGGAAGTGGCGCTTCGTCTACGTATGGAGTGTGCGGAGTTGTTTAGAAGCGACACCGAGGATGAAGCATGTTCTTTTTACGCTATGGTTATCTGAATAACTGTTAATGTTACGTTAACATACCAGACACGTACTCAGTTCGTTGTGCGTCATGTAGCTGAATGTGTTACATTAGCATAACGTAGGCATAACCGTGTTCGCCCTGTTCTTTAATCCATTATTATTTTAACTTGCCTTTCAAGATGGAATTTCTGCTCTGGGTCTCGGATTCTATCAAATTAACCCCCCATGCGACTTATAGTCCAGTGCGACTTATAGTCCGGAAAATACGGTAAGCATTAATTGTAAACTTCTTTAACTTCTCATACTAATCAGCTTTATTATAGAAGAACATAAAAATGTGTTTTTTGTCACTTGTTGCTTTTTACAGCAAAGATTTATTTCCTCTGTCATTCTGCTTTTATTACAAACGATTAAAAGCATAAAAGCAGCATAAATAACACAAAAAAATCACTTTGTGTTTTGATGTTTACTTACATGAAAGTTGCAGTGAAGGGTTATCCGTTTTTTAAAATTCAAATAAAGACTTCATTACAATTTTTTGTAACTAATTTTTCTCTGAGGGAAGCAAAACAACAATTCAATTCAATTCAATTTTATTTATATAGCGCCAAATCACAACAAACAGTCGCCTCAAGGCGCTTTGTATTGTGGGTAAAGACCCTACAATAATACAGAGAAAACCCAACAGTCAAAACGACCCCCTATGAGCAGCACTTGGTGACAGTGGGAAGGAAAAACTCCCTTTAACAGGAAGAAACCTCCAGCAGAACCAGGCTCAGGGAGGGGCAGTCATCTGCCGCGACCGGTTGGGCTGAGGAGAGAGAAAAGACATGCTGTGGAAGAGAGCCAGAGATTAATAACAATTAATGATTAAATGCAGAGTGGAGTATAAACAAAGTAACTAAGGTGAATGAGAACAAACAGTGCATTATGTGAACCCCCCAGCAGCCTAGGCCTATAGCAGCATAACTAAGGGATGGTTCAGGGTCACCTGATCCAGCCCTAACTATAAGCTTGACAACAGAGTGCTCTACCTCATTTCATGCATTTTTCTTTGTCTGACACTATTTCATATAAATTGAGATACTTTTATTAAAGGAAATATGTTCAATCCTAGAAATTATTATTGGACAGTCTGTGTTCCAAGTATAGTCAACTTACAGATATTCTATAATTCTATCATTGAGAAATATTCGTTTTTTTTTTTGTTTTGTTTTGGGTTTTTTTTTTGGGGGGGGGGGGGGGGGGGGGGGTTTCTTTTTCACACTTTTGTTGATCCAAATGTTTGTTGACACATGAATTCATCTCTCAAATGCTGACGCTGACTAAACAATAGGAAAACTTTGCCTGTCTTACTGTCACGTTGGAAGAAGATGTACTTAGTCCCCTTCGTCCCTTTTGGGACATAAGGCTGCACTACCTGAAGAAGACGTGCAAAATAATATAAGGCACCAAAGCATTAGCTTGTTCCATTATCCAACTTTCTCAATGAAGTATAACACAAACCGGAAATGGGGAAAGTTCGCCTTCTAAATAAAAGTTGTACCTTTTGAAATATGTTGGCTGCAAAAGTAAAATTTAAAAAGATCTGAACCACATTGTAACACACAGAGAGGGTGCGCTGACTTAGCAAAATAAAAGAGTTATTCTGACTCCCATCACTTCTTGTTTGCAGTCTGCTGGGTCAGCTCTGGTGCATGACACCAACTCCTTACAGTCATCCTCTCCTCCTGCCATGCACACTCGGTCCCAACTCACTGCTGCATAAAATGGAGAGGCAGTCAATTTGTCCTAGCTGTTCCAGCCAACCTCTCCTGCCACCATCCCCTGTAGCCACTGCACCACCCCTCACCTGCAGTTGAGCCACAAACCACACCCCGCCGCTACATACCCCATTATCCGACAGGTCGGGGTGCCTTCCCACCTAACCTACCCCCGGTGCCCTGGTCTTTCAGTATCTCCTTAGGGCCACTGACTTGGGAGATGACCTGAAGCAGTGCCTGCACCACACTCTTTGCAGAAATGCTGTACAGCGGCACTGCATTTGGATATCGTGTTGCAGAATCCACTGCAACAAAAAGAAAATGATATCTGTGTTCACTCCAGTGGAATGGCCCGATGAGCTCAATGCCGATACACTCAAATTGGACCTCCATTAATGGTAACAGGTGGGGTGGCTGGCTGGTTTGCTAACTGGCAGTTCCTATCAGTCATGCGCACACCCTCATACATTGTCCCACCAGTTTATTAAACCCAGACCAATCCGTCCCAAGAACTAAGGCATTTATGTTTAATTTTCACCAGCATCATGGCATATTTGTGAATGACACCATGTACACACTTAATCTCCACCCATTCTGTTTCCAACAATACCCCAAGCCAAACCAGGATTTGGCAGACCAGGGTCTGCAAACAGCCTGAGTCCACCATAGCCAGATGAACTCTCCCTATGGAAGTGCTCTGGCCATCAGCATATCCAGGACACCTGCCCCTGCATTTGTTCAGCTTCCTGTGAATGGGAAGCAGCACCTGTAGCTGTTGGGACCTGAAGAGGAAGAGCAGATGGAACAGAGTTAGTGGATATGCATGCTGGTGGTTATGCCACAGCCAAAGATGGGCCACAAGAGCAGCAAAGAGCCTTTTCCTCACCGCCTGCTGGGAGTGCTGGATCTTCCAGCTGCACTGCAAGATGATTCTCCCACAGCACTCCAGCATCTGCAGTTCCCCGTCTGACGGCCCCGGCTGTAGCCACCTGGCTGCAGTGTGCCTGAGCCACTGGGCATAGGCAAATGGCTGATCTCTCATCTCCATCTGATATTTGTGGAAGTGACAGGAGTGGTCCTTAGACCAGCTGGGAATGACCCAGCCAGTCTAACAGCATCTGACAGATGTAACCAAAACTGCCCCGCAACAATACCAGAGGTGGGCACAGCTTCGCTATTTGCACCTCCCCCAACAGTATGAGCAGCAGCCACACTGCCCACTCAATCTCTGTCACACCCTGTCACTTTTTCACATCCTATGGGTGAATCAGCTTGAGTGACATGAGGGTTGTGTTGATAATGGAACAAGCTAATGCGTCAGTACGCTGGATTGTGTTGCACATCTTTGTCGATTATTTAGGAAGACTAGCCCACTGCAACTTCAATGCACTTCAGTGATCTTGCTGCAATTAAGTTTATCATTAACCAGTTAATGGGGCCATCTCCATGGTTACAGATGATGCACAAGAGGTGCAGATTAGCTTGATGGCATGTTACTCAAAACATGGTTTATAAACTTTCATCATACCTTAGAGAGTGTACAGCAACTGAGAGGCACAAGACTTTGGAGACCCTCTAGTGTCCTAGAGCCCAAAATACGAACTCCTGTAATACGCTGACCTCCTTTGGCCTCCATATTTGAAGGAGTCACTATAAACAACCTGCTAAAAGCAGCATCGAGCATAAATTTCAGAATGTGTCCTTTCTGTTATTGGAAACTAAGAATGCTTGATTTGTCTCATCTACACTCTTCCAGTGGAAAATATCATAAGGCTTTGTTAAATATCATTATTAGCAGAGTTTTGTATTCCTCATTTGAGATCTTCATTTGGGTTTCTTTTTTCAGTATGACTGATTGCAATAAAGTAAAAAGAGAAAGATTCTTATGTCATAAAGGGAAACTCGTGAAGCATGGAGTAAAATTCTGCTTATAGAAAAATGGTTGAAAACATTTCCTTTAACAAAAATGAAGTAAAATGCATATACACTGCTCAAAAAAATAAAGGGTGCACTCAAATAACACATCCTAGATCTGAATGAATGAAATATTCTCATTGAATACTTTGTTCTGTACAAAGTTGAATGTGCTGACAACAAAATCACACAAAAATCATCAATGGAAATCAAATTTATTAACCAATGGGGGCCTGGATTTGGAGTCACACACAAAATTAAAGTGGAAAAACACACTACAGGCTGATCCAACTTTGATGTAATGTCCTTAAAACAAGTCAAAATGAGGCTCAGTATTGTGTGTGGCCTCCACGTGCCTGTATGACCTCCCTACAACGCCTGGGCATGCTCCTGATGAGGTGGCGGATGGTCTCCTGAGGGATCTCCTCCCAGACCTGGAATAAAGCATCCGCCAACTCCTGGACAGTCTGTGGTGCAACGTTGGTGGATGGAGCGAGACATGATGTCCCAGATGTGCTCAATCAGATTCAGGTGTGGGGAACGGGCGGGCCAGTCCATAGCTTCAATGCCTTCATCTTGCAGGAACTGCTGACACACTCCAGCCACATGAGGTCTAGCATTGTTCTGCATTAGGAGGAACCCAGGGCCAACCGCACCAGCATATGGTCTCACATGGGGTCTGAGGATCTCATCTCGGTACCTAATGGCAGTCATGCTACCTCTGGCGAGCACATGGAGGGCTGTGCGGCCCTCCAAAGAAATGCCACCCCACACCATTACTGACCCACTGCCAAACTGGTCATGCTGAAGGATGTTGCAGGCAGCAGATCGCTCTCCACGGCGTCTCCAGACTCTGTCACGTCTGTCACATGTGCTCAGTGTGAACCTGTGTGAAGAGCACAGGGCGCCAGTGGCGAATTTGCCAATCCTGGTGTTCTCTGGCAAATGTCAAGCATCCTGCACGGTGTTGGGCTGTGAGCACAACCCCCATCTGTGGATGTCTGGCCCTCATAACATCGGTTTCTAACCGTTTGTGCAGACACATGCACATTTGTGGCCTAATTTTGCAGGGCTCTGGCAGTGCTCCTCCTGTTGTCTATTCCATTTGCACAACAGCATGTGAAATTGATTGTCAATCAGTGTTGCTTCCTAAGTGGACAGTTTGATTTCACAGAAGTTTGATTTACTTGGAGTTATATTGTGTTGTTTAAGTGTTCCCTTTATTTTTTTGAGCAGTGTATTCCCAGTTGCCTTTTATTCTGTGGCTCTGATTTCTGTTTTCCCCACAATCTCCCACCGAGGCTGGACCCCAGGAGAGTTAATTGACTGAACTGTCTCGGTTGAAGTTACTCCACAGTTTCCAGCACTGAAGTGTTTCAGAACGTTTTTGTTGTTCAAACTCTTGTCTCCCATCTTCCCCATGGTCCCTGAATGCAGCATCAGTGTGATATTACAGATATTGAAATCTCTTTTTGCTGCTGCTGCTGAAGGCTCAGTGAAGGTTTTCCATGTCTTCCTACTACAGGTTAACAACTGAAATCTGACAACTGATGCTCAACACAAGAGGGCGCCTTCATCCTTCTAACAGGGCTGTAGAGAAGGCAGCTCAGCTCAGTTTGTTTTCATCAAACCCTTTATAATAAAGTACATTGTATCATAAATTATGGTAAACGGTATCAGATCATAATTGGTGATTTAGTTTGGAGCTGTATCATCTAACACTGTAGAAACATTTCCTTCAGCTTCAACACAGTCTTAAAAACAGAACAGGAGTGTGAGTGTGGCGTCTGTAAGGCAGGTAAGCATGTTGTGATGGTCTGCTCCAACTGTGCTGCAGAAAGAAACCTTAAACATGAGGAACTGTCAGGACATCACAGACTGTTCCTTAAATGTCTTTAACCTTCACATCAAGCACCTTGAGGTGACTGTTTGTTGTGATTTGGCACAATATGAATAAAAGTGAATTGAATTTATTTTATTTTCCTTGTTTTCAGAGCACTAAGCCCCTGTACAGCTCAGTATAGTTAGTTTGCATTGTTAATATAATTTGTGTAGTTGATACCTCCATTGTTTGGACTCTATCTATCTATCTATCTATCTATCTATCTATCTATCTATCTATCTATCTATCTATCTATCTATCTATCTATCTATCTATCTATCTATCTATCTATCTATCTATCTATCGAGAGTCATAAATTCTGAAACGTACCAGAAGAGGGCAGCAGTACACCTCATAGATGATTCTAGTCTGCCGGAAATGCAATAGAAGAAGGTGGAAACGGAAATGACGCGACTCTTACTACTCACCGTCTCCAGTTCAGTATCCGAGAGTTTAAGGAGGGATTAACTGCTGCAGCCGAAGAGACCTCGGAAATTTAAAAAAGGAAACTGTTGGCGCAGACTACTGAACATCCGAGATAAAGTTATACATACAGGTACATACAACTGTGACGGTGTCCGTGAACTAACAGGAACGCAGCTCAGGTAGGACCCTGTCGGAGCTCAGGTTTGAGGTTAACAGACTGGAATCAGGCATGTTTTTATATAAATAACCAAGTTCCTCTTTTTAAATGGTAAATTTCTACTACTGGACATCCGGCGAGAGAAAGCAACTTTACGAGAAGGAGATTTTACACGTTAAAATCACAGACGGGGGGCAGAAGCTGGGTGGGTCCAAAAATACCTCCTATTGTTTCATTTCCCCAACTGCTTTTCTTTGGCCTCGATGGAAAACGTAACGGGGTCCATAAAAGTTATGAAGGAGAAATGATAAGCGCTTTAAAAAGAGAACTACTCTATGGAAAAGGGAAAGAATGAGGCCAGATTTACCCCCGGTCTTCGGTAGGAAAACAAACATTCGAGCACTGCCGCCTGACCGCCCATGTCCGCGGCATCCATTCTTCGCCTGTACTCCAGCACTCCACTGGTCTGAAAAGTCGCTAAGTTGGCAACTATAAGTTGGCAATGTATATACTGTGAATGACCCCTTACTTGAAGCCATTTTAAAGCTTTATCTTTGGGTGAAGTGATGAACATGCAGTTGAACAGGTGTACCTAATAAAGTGACCGGTGAGTATATGTATGTGTATGGAGAATAATCCATTCAGTTTATTGCTTCTATGTTCATTACGCACTTCTCATTTCATCAAAAACCAGATGTGTGTGCAAACTGCTCCTCTCACATCTTGCGTGCACACTTTGCTCGTCATGTGATTTTTTTCTTTTTCCTTTTTTCCTTTTTTGTCGTGCAGTCACATTGACTCAGTGACACAGTAAACACGGAGGCTGCAGTGAGTGGGAGCATGACGGAGAGGGGCATCATGTTGGGCTGTGAACTGAAATAATTTGAACTGTGATGGAAAGCTAGTCGAACCACTAGTTCATACAAACTCATGAAAAAAAACACAAAACAGCACCCCCCCAGGCAGAGTATCAGATCACATTTATTACCACATTTTGCAGTATCACACACCACAGTCACAATCTTTGTCTGTATTATTGTATCATTTATTGTAGTATTAGTAACATGCAGTTTCCACTGTTATCAATGCTCTGTACTGATATTAGTTGTCATATACCTACAAAGTACTGTTGATGTATTTTGAATATTGTTAATAACTATTTAATTTACGTTATTATTTACAATCACCTATTTATTTATTTATTTTTCATATTTATCTTGTTTAGGTGCTCCTGAAGCATTTGTACACTCCAAGATCGACGCCCTCAAGAACTCCCACAGCAACATGAAGTGTGAGGAAGAGGAGGGTTTGGATTACCAGCAGGTCTGTAACCAGGAGTGGAAGTCCAGTCTGGACCAGGAGGATCCAGAACCTCCTCAGATCAAAAAGGAAGAGGAGGAATTCTGGACCAGTCAGGAGGTGGAGCCGCTTGTAGTGAAGCAGGAGGCCGAAGACATCGTCGTCTGGACCGGGGAAGAGCAACTCAGACTGCTGGACAACATCTGGAAACGTGAAAGAGACTTACACAGCATAGGTATGTAAAACTGTGATGATGATGATGATATAAAACAGTAAAAAGGTATGATATTAATCAGAGTGCCAAGTTACTTTTAGAGGTTGAGGATCAGTTTAAGGGCCACCTGTGATGCACAGCATTAATGCATCTCTTTTCTAAACTGTTGACATTAAACCTCCACTTTGCATCACTCAAAGGGGAAACAGGCTTACATTGTAGAGTTTATATTTTACTGCAGCATTTTATCTCATTGCACTACTTTGCTTACTAAACTTAAATTATTTTAACGTGTTAACTGGCCACACCGTCAAGTCCCATCCACAGGATGTATATAGTGCTTCCGAATTTGCAGCCTCATACTGCCACAATAACACTACAGTCCACCATTACGACAGTTTTATAGGACAGGCTGGACCCTTCCCTTTTTTAATCGACACCTCATTCGGCCAATCATGTTAAGAAATGGATTTTACAGAGCCATTAATAACCAGAGAGCGTCACTTAGCTTCTCTGTACATGCCCCAATCTTATGTATAGCCAATAAAATTTCTGACGTGGATATATGGCACCTTGGGGTTTATTTTGACATGAATGCGTAAGCTTCCTGCACAATCAGTGTGTCCTCCGTGCATGAAACTGAGCAGCAAGTCAGAGTCTGTGCGCCCTAGACAATACTTTTTCTCAACAATGGATTGTCAGAACGTGTCAAAAACAGGATATATTTCTTCAACGAAGTGACAAAATAACTCATGAGAGCGGATTATTATTTATTAGAGGACTTCATCGCTGATTCGACTGGTTTTACGGCTGCAGAATCCCACAAACGAAGAGCTGTTACTCACAGAAGGAGATTCTAGTAAGTGTAACTTTTTTTTTTCAGCTCGTCTCTCATATGTCATTTAGATGTAAATATGTATGTAATGGTGTGCTTGACAAGCTCCTTTACACGGAAAATATCACCATACGAATGTGTTGTGCCACTTATATTGTGGGTGTGCGTGATTGTGTGTGCTTGCCTGCTTTACATATGGAAATTTACAAGTGTGAGAGTGGTATTTAGGGGCAGTGGGAGGTGTATTATGGGGCTTTCACCGGGTTCTTTTATTACGTCCGCTTCACCTGGTGAAAGGACAGGATGAGGAGGACAACGACTCAGAGCTTTGTTTATTGATATTTAGTGCGACCGCATCGTCGACATTTCGGAGAGGAAAAATGGCAGAACAGGCCGCCGGCAAGACAAAGTCTAGCACAAAGGAGGTTATAGAATCGCTCACACGGAGGGAGAGCGACGTCTCAGCATCAGAGGTTTCTGATTCAACTGATGAGCCAACATCTGAAGATGATCCACTTTTTGATGGAGATGACCAGTAAGTGTCTAAAGTTTTACAAAAAGATTTTATTTTATTATTCCCTATAGATAAATATAAATGCTTTGCTTTGTGTAAGTTGTTTTGTCGAGGATTGTTTTTCATTCTATTTGTATATGTAGTGTTTACATTTAGTCTAGCTTTTTTTTTTTGATACACCATTTATTTATTTTGGTTGTGTGAGGGACTCACTGAAAATAGACTGTTGTTTTTGTAAATGAAGGCCTAACGTTTTCCTTCTTTTAAAAATTAGGGCAACCTCTGATCATAAGTGGGAGCCAGCCAAACAGAGCATGGAAGATGCTTCTTGGTCAGATGAAGAGGATCTGACACCTGCGAGTGCACGGGCCAGGAGGAGCTTTAGGAGCAGAGACAGAGGCCGGAGCAGGAGCAGCACAAGAGGGGGAAACACATCAACTCCAGCTGCAGACAGATGGCATGGTGTTGAGGTGCCGGATATAATGCCACCCCAGCCCACTTTCCGTCCATCCAGAACACCGGGAGCTCAGCTTGTAATGAGTGCTGCATATAGTGCTGTTGAGCTTTTTCAACTGTTCTTCACTGCTGATATGCTTCAGAAACTGCTGGCTAACAGCAATGAGTATGGTAGAGCATGCTGCTCAACATCATCAAGGCCTTGGACAGACATCACGATGCAGGATATGTTTGGCTTTCTGTCTGTTGTCATTTACATGGGTTTTATGCAATGCTCATCTCTATCGGACTACTGGCGAGGTGGGAAGCTGTACAGTCTGTTGTTTCCGAAGTCGGTCATGTCGCAAAGAAAGTGGATCAGGATCCTCAATGCTCTCCACCTGAGTAGTGCAGCAGAGGATTCTGCAAATGAAGCAAAAAGAGGGACACCAGAATTTGACCGACTTGGAAAAATAAAACCTCTTTACATGGAGATGAGAGAAGCTTGCCGCCGAAACTACCATCCTCGCCAGCACATAGCCATTGATGAGAGAATGATTGCATCACAACCAAGGGTTACATTTAAGCAGTATAAGAAGGGCAACCCTGTTTGCTGGGGCTACAAACTGTTTGTCCTTGTAGACTCCAGCAGCGGCTACATCTGGGACTTTTTCATTTATGATGGCAAAACTGATGGCAGCAGTGGAAAGGGTCTCGGTTATGACGCGGTAACAAAGCTTATAAACACCTCATTGCTAGGCTCAGGCTACAAACTGTTTGTGGACAATTTTTACTCTAGTCCCGCCCTGTTCCAAGATCTCATGCAGCAGAAGATCTGGGCATGTGGGACTATTAGAACAAACAGAATAGGTTACCCAAAAACAAAAGACAATGCCCTTGCTCCTACATCTCCACGTGGCACCATCCGTTGGCTTCGCACCGGCTCACTCCTCTTCATCCAGTGGCGAGACACCCAAGATGTCTTCCTCTGCTCCACAATCCACACAGCACACAGTAGTGACACAGTCACTAGGAAGGTGAAGGACAGCAATGGACACTGGACAATGAAGGACGTCTCAGTTTCTCCGGCCATCAGAGAGTACAACCAGTGCATGGGAGGAGTGGATGTCTCTGATGCACTGATTGGCTGCTATCAAGTCCCCCACAAAACCCGCAAGTGGTATAAGACATTCTTCTACCACTTCCTTGACATAGCAATAGTGAACGCTTTCCTTCTCCACAAAGAGCTCTACACTGCCAAAGGACAAGTGCCGATGTGCCAGAAGGCATTCAGGGAGACACTGGCTGAGCAGCTGATGCAGTTAGACTCTCAGGGGAGTGTTCCTAGGCCGTCTCAGCCAAGGACGTCTCAGCCACGACCGTCTCAGCCAAGGCCATCTCAGCCAAGTGACTCACAACACCGGCTTCAGTTCATCAGTGGGCACAGGTCTGAGGGTAGACTAAGATGCCGTGTATGTGGTACAAAGACTGCTGTTCAGTGTTCCACTTGTGATAAGCCATTGTGCTTTATCCCAAAAAGAGACTGCTATAACCAGTGGCACATGTACAATCCCATGTGAGGGGATGAGATGGGGGTGGTGGTGTGTGTGTTTGTCTGTGTCTGTGTCTGTGTGTGTGTGTGTGTGTGTGTGTGTGTGTGTGTGTGTGTGTGTGTGTTAGGGGCAGAATGATTCTACGTATCTGCATTTTCCTGTGTTTTCCTGTTTTATTTTTATTACTCTGAAAATAAACTCATTTATAAAAACAGTCATTTTTCTGACTTTTTTTTACAATGCACAATAGCATCATTACAATTTTATTGTTTATATGTCTATAATTATAATGAATGCACACTATCAGTGAATTTGTGCATAGCAGAGGATTCCTCTGGGTATTATCTTTCATTAGAGCCCTCATTGATGAATTTATGTTGAAGCATTGAGGAGTTACAGCCATTTGAAGTTTGTGCAATTGGCACCATATGGATAATGCCTGGACATCAACACACAAAACGATGTCCAAAGTTATTTTTTGTGCTATTTTGATCAATTTTGAAAGACAAGTAGACAAGACTTCATTCTACAGTTTTATTTTCCAGTCTATACCTACAACACTCAATGTGTAGTAACGTTGTAATAAACATGAAAATCTAGGCGAGCCAGAGATTTTCTAATTTTTTTGTGTTACAAACTTAATAGCTACATACTAATTACAGCTAAAGCATTTTTGACTGCAAAAATGAAAGATTTAGCCTGACATCTTCACAAAGGGACCAAGCTTTTTCATGTACCCCAAAAGGTTCAAGAGCAGCAGCTGATTTTCTTTGGTTATAGTTTTTAGGTGATTTTGGTTTGGCAGTCTTTATTTTTACTGTTGTAAGTTTTGAGAGTGTAATTAATGTTACAACTTGAAAATAGAATACAATACAATACAATAAAATAGAAATCCCTTTATTGTCCCACAATGGGGAAATTTCATTGTAGCAGCGGCAAGGTATTGTACAGGACACAATAAGATAAGTATAAAAACATAAAAAGAAAATATAAAATACAGGAGGTAGGGTATAAAGAATGATAAAAACTGTACACTATGTACAGTATAAACAGTATGACCAGTGTAGATGATATGTACACAGTGGACACTCATGTCTGGGAGCAGTGCTGGTTAAAATGTCTCACTTCTGCAGGCCTGCAATAGCGCTCTCTCAAACATTTGGGGTGAAGCAGTCTGTCACTGATGGAGCTTCTCAAGGCTGTCACAGTTCCATACATGGGATGGGAGTCATTTGACAACATACAGTACAGCCTTGTTGTCATCCTCCTCTCCGTCACTACCTCCACAGTGTCCAGGGAGCAACCCAGGATAAAGCTGACCTTCTTGATGAGCCTATCCACTCTTCCTGTCAGCAGCAGTCATACTGCTCCCCCAGCACACCACACGGTAAAAAAGGGCTGATGCTACCACAGAGTCATAAAAGGTTTTCAGGAGTGCCCCCTGGACTCAAAAGGACTTAAGTCTTCTGAGCAGGTAGAGTCTGCTCTGACCTTTCTTATAAAGTGCATTGGTGTTGTCTGACCAGTCCAGTTTATTGTTCAGATGAACACCCAGGTACTTATAGGATTTAACCTTATCAATGTCCATTCCCAGGATGTTCACTGGTGTGGGGGGAGTGCACTTGTGCCTGCGGAAATCCACCACCAACTCTTTGGTTTTACCTGCAGTGATCTTGAGGTGGTTCCTTTGGCACCAGACTGAGAATCTTCGTATCAGCTTTCTGTATTCCTCGTCATCCTCATCTTGTATGAAACCGACGATCGCAGAGTTATCTGAAAACTTGTGCAGATGACAAGTGGGTGAATTATAGGAGAAGTCACAGTGTATAAGGTGAAGAGGAATGGGGTTAGAACGGTTCCCTGTGGGGCCCCTGTGCTGCAGACAGCTGTGTCAGAAACACAGCCACATGACCTCACATAAGCCGCGTTTCCATACAGAACTACTCAGTATGGGTTGTCTCACTCAACACAACTTGTCACGGTCGTATTGTGTTTCCATTGCAATTGAGGACCACCACAGTGTGGCTGTAGTTGATATAGCAGCGTGGGCATTAGAGTCTTGATGTAATTTGTATGCAGCTCAAAACACCACACAACAATGGATGACATAGAGGCAAGCTAACAGCTAATGCCAGTTTAATATAATCAGCATGCCTAAGTCCCCGTACAATATTTTAATGGATGAAGGTTATCATTGTTAAGTATAACCCTATACCCCCAAACATGTTGTAATCGGCTCAGTGTACTGCAAAAGTGCCACAGTTTGCAGACATATGGCAACCTATATCATAATAACACCATAGTAATATGCTATGTTGGTCATGAAGTGCAGTTTCTCAGCTTTCAGAAACTGTTTGAATTTTTCTGATAGGACAAACGGTCGCATTATTACGGTAATTCAAAGTTCCTTTGATCAGCAGCCTCGGGCTCTGTGCTAACCAGCTGTTCGGCTAGTAGGGGCAGGTAATGGTGCTTCAGCGGCAATCGCCCGGCAGTATAGGGTTATAAATATGTATGCTGTGTGTGCGTTTCAGATGGCTCTCATGTTGCAAAACTACTGCTGCAAACTGTTGGTCCAAGCATTCAACTGGTGCTTTGCATGCCTCCAGATTCTTGCTGTCGGGTTTTAAAAATGGCATGGTTGATTCTGGTGAAGGAGTTGCTCTCATGACACAACACTCCCTGGCCAATCAGTGGCATGCTGTTCTTCTGTGTCACATTTTCAGATCACCCCGGATCGCCTAGATCCGTGAGTACAGAAAAATGACCTGCAAAGTGTGCCTGATTCTAATGGAAATGCCATCAAACTGCGGTGGGTCGAGTTGACCTGGGCTGAGTCCTTCTGTATGGAAATGCCACTATACTGTGGCTGGTTAGTGAGATAGTCCAGGACCCAGGATGGTAGGTGGTGATCAATCAGCTCCAGTGTTTTCCAATTTGTTCCCCAGAAGTGTAGGCTGGATTGTGTTGAATGCACTGGAGAAATCAAAGAAAATTTGTCTAACAGTGCTTCCAGGCTTCTCCAGGTGAGAAAGAGCTCATTGTAAGAGGAGTATAACGGCGTCATCCACCCCAATGCGCGGCTGATATGCAAATTGGAGTGGGTCCATTGAGGGTCCTACTACCCGATGCAGATGGGCAAGGACCAAACACTCCAGGGTCTTCATTAGGTGGGATGTTAGTGACACTGGCCTATAGGTGTTAGGGTTCCTTGGGTGGGAAGTCTTTGGCACCGGTACCAAGTAAGATGTCTTCCAGAGCTGTGGCACCTTTCTCAGCTCTAGGCTCAAGTTGAAGAGAAGTGTAACTATCCCACCCAGCTGGTCTGCGCAGGACCTCAGGGGCCTGGAGCTTATACAATCAGGACCCGCTGCTTTCCTCACCTTGATGTTCCTGAGCTCTTTTCTCACGTGGTGTTCCATGAAGAACAGCTTAAATCATGGAAGCTGTGTATTGAGAGGGGGAGGGGATGAGTAGAGTGGAAGAGCAGTGGGGGGTTGTAGTGGGATGTGAGCTGTTGGAGTAGAGGCAGGGGAGGTGAGGGTGGTGGAGGGAGGTACAGAGCCATAGGTAACTGCAGGGAGGACTGGGCCGGGGGTAGGACAGATGCTTGGTCAAATCACTGTTGTCTCAAAACAGTCTCTTAGAGCCTCTTCAGACTCATCAGACCATCCTGTCACTGTACGGGAGACAGCTGGTTGTTGCTGCACAAGGGGTACAAGAGACAGCATAGAGAGAAGACAGAGGTATTCTACTCCACTGCTGACCCCAGGAAAATGTGGCAATGTCTGGACCAAATCACAAACTTCAGGTCCAGGCTCAACAACACTATCAGCCCCCCAGACAGCCGTCTAGATTACCTCAATGAGTTTTACACCCACTTTGAGTCCTCCACCACCACAGAGAATATACATATCTCAACTACCCCCCACCAGTCGTCTTACCAGCCCAGGTGCACAAAGCCCTGAGCAGGATAAATCCCCCTCCCTCCCACCAATCATTTCATCAGCCCAAATACACAATGCCCTGAGGAGGATCAACCCACGCAAAGCCGCAGGACCTGACAACATTCCTGGGTGGGCCCTCAGAGCATGTGCTAATGAGCTGGCTGATTGTTTCACATCCATTTTCAACCTTTCCCTAAGACAATGCACTGTTCCTACATACTAAAAGGCCACCACCATCATCCCCCTCTCTAAGAAGAACCCTCCATCCTGCTTGAATGACTACAGGCCAATAGCATTCACCCCAATCATGAAGTGCTTTGAGAGAGTGGTGCTGTCCTACATTCAGAGCAGTATACCGGACACTATAGACACCCTGCAATACGCTGACAGAGCCAACAGGTCCACCTCAGATGCTGTCGCCACCGCCCTTCATGTCTCCCTCTCTCACCTGGAAAATAAGGATTCCTATGTCAGAATACTAGTTATTGACTACAACTCCGCCTTCAACACAGTCATCCCCCACAAACTCACCCATAAATTGTCATCTCTTGGACTACATCCCACCCTCTGTGACTGGCTCTTGAACTTCCTGACTGGCAGGCCCCAGTCTGTCAGGATTACCAGGCAGCATCACCACTAACATTGGTACCCTGCAGGGCTGTGTCTTCATCCCTAACCTCTACACCCTGTTCACCTATGACTGTGTCTCCTCACACCCCGACAACATCCTCCTAAAGTTTGCAGATAACACCGCTGTGATAGGCTGTATCACTGGCCGAGACGAGGCAGCCTGCAGGAGGGAGGTGAACAGTAGGGTTTAATCCCGGGATCCGGGATTCCCGGGAAATGCGATCAGAACCATTTCCCGTTTCCCGGGAAACGTTAGACGGGAAACCGGGAAAAAAGTCGCGCGCGTCGATTTGACTTTCAGAAAGAAAAGAAAGCTTCAGAATGTTAAATTTAAGGAAATATTGAGAGAAGGGTTCGTTTAATGCGAAAAGCATTACTCTTCATTTCAGGCACGTTCAGCCTCTGTTTAAGGCTTCAGCCTTCATCTCAAGCGTTTTAATAGAGGTATTACACAGTTGTGGTTTTTTCCTCTTTAATTTGTTGAAATCGTAGGCAATGTGTTTACCCTAAGGTATTTTGTATTATATAATTTTATATTATATATTGTTATATTGCATTATATAGCCTATAAAATATGCCTGCCCTGAACAATAAAGAAATATCTGTTTAACTTCGAGTGTTTCTTTTCCTCGTTTGCAGCCGCTTACTAACAATCATGAATTAGGATACGGGCCTAATGTGTGAAGAAATTATCATGAAATAGATTGCTTTAACATATTTCGCTTTTAAAATGGAGTTGAGTAAAATGTATATTTTTTAGGCTATAAGGATCGGCCAGTTTTTCAAAAGACGATTCACAGCGAACCTACTTTAACCCTCAGACACGGTGTTATAAATTTGCTGTTGCCAGAATGGCAATGACCAAGTCGTGGAGCATTACTCAAGGCCCTGTGTTATGTCATATTATAGTGTAGTACGGTAGTTAACTTTTCAATGACTATTACAGCGTTCCACTGGTGGAGATATAGCGCAACAGATGTCGCCACGACAGCGTGGCTGAGCCTTTATCAATGCTGTGGAGATGAACCGTATTGTTTTGCACCAGCAGTTGTAAAATAGCTTGGTATAATTCCATGTACAATGGAGGAATATTCGAATTATATTTGTTAAGGGAGTGTTGAGGAACGATACAACACCGCATAGCTCGAGCACTCCAATGTACAGATGTAGGTTTTATTGCATTAATCAAGCCGACGTTGCCCCCTACTGGGCATAACAGGACATAGCTGGAAAGCTACCTCTACAATATCACAATAGGTTAAGGCCGACACAGGCTACAGAAGGCCTAATTAAAATAAAAAAATAAATAAACTTTTTCCCGGGATTCCCGGGAAATGACGAGCCATTTCCCGGGATTTGATTCATGTCATTTTCGGGAAAAATATTAAACCCTAGTGAACAGTCTGGTGACATGGTGTGTGGACAACAACCTCACCCTCAACACAGACAAGACCAAGGAAATGATAGTGGACATGAGGAAGGAGAGGAGACCTCTTCGACCACTGTTTATCCGAGACCTTGAAGTGGAAAGGGTGAGCAGCTTTAAATACCTGGGGGTCTACATCAGTGACAACCTGTCCTGGACACTGAACACCACACAGGTGCTGAAGAGGGCTCAGCAGCGGCTGTACTTTCTGAGGAGGCTGAGGAAATTTGGTATGTCAACCAAAATCCTCAGCAACTTCTTCATTGAATCCATCTTGACCAGCTGCATCACTGTGTGGTATGGCAGTGCTACTGTGAAGGACCACAAAGGCCTGCAGAGAGTGGTAAAGACTGCCACAAAAATCACCAGGACTGTACAGCCCTCTGCACATTACTGCACTTGACTGTCACTGTTTACTTGTCTGCCATTGGTCTGAACATACATGTGACAGTAAAGCTTTGGAAATGGAAATCTTTAAAGATTATTAGTTCAGCAGATACAGGTCATTTGTGTGTAGATGTGGATTTCTAAAGAAAAAGGAAGAAGGAAATCCAAATATTAGTCATCAATTTCACATATCAAACAAGAGGTGCCGGCACAACAAACCCCGCCCCCAAGAGACGTTTCAGCTGATTGGAATGTTGTCCGTCTCACAAGCATGTCACTGTCCAGACACCGAAATAACACACAGGTGCCCATAATTTTCCAAGGTTTATAAAGTTGAACTAAAATAATTTTAGTTCCATGAATTTGTTTTGGGGGGAGATGTCATTTTTCAATTTTGCCCAATGTTAAAGATGGGGATTTTTTTTTTTTTTAAATCTTGATTTTTTTAAAAAAAATCTTGACCCAATTATAGCAAAAAAAAAAAAAAATGTAATCACGTGATGTAGGGGTCACTGGCTATATTTTGTACAAATTTGCTATGAATTAGATTGGTAGTTTTGCTGTAATATTGTTAACTAACAAACATACCAAAAACAACCCCCCCCCCATCCCCGTGATATTATAAATATTATTATTGAATAGACAGGTTATTAAATATTCAAGTTAAATTAATTATAAATGAAATCTATTCCAGTTTAAATGTGGAAAAAAAAATATTTATGCAGCACATTTAATGGAAATTATGGAAACTCTGTGTTGGCCAGAATGAAGATTTCTGTGGCCAACAGAGCCCTCCTGTGGCCAGAAAACCACTGTGTCAAAGCATCACAAAAGGGGAAAAAACATGTGCTTCTGCAGGTTTGTTGAAAACATAGTCTGATCACCAAAATGCTCAATATTAAATCCTTGTTCTAATGAGATAACATGTTTTAACACGAGAATATAAAGGATGTAATCAATGTTAACACAAAATTTCACACCCTCTCCTCATGTTGTGGTCCTAGCAGAGCCTGCCTTGGGTCCTGCCTCTAGCAGCTGACTCCTGTCAGCAATTAGGCTGGGGAGCTGCTTAAGGTCAGGGAGAGAAGAACTCCAATCCACACTCCTGCTCTGTGGAGAGGAGGGGGTTTTACCACCAGTTAGTCTTTTAACTTGTGTTGTTTTCGCTACTTACTGGGTTTTCTGTGATCCTTTTGGTGATGGCTGTCACTGCGGTATTGTATCACTTTAGCAGTAACGGTACTTGTAATAAATGTAGTCTGTTTGTAGCTCTGGAGGCCAGGCTTACTGAATTGGAGACTCAGCTCTGCACCCTGGAAAATCCTATGGCTAGCCAGGCCCCTGTAGTTGGTGCAGACCATGGTAGCTTAGCCATTGTTAGCTTCCCCCCAGCAGATCCTGAGCAGCAGGGAAAGCAGGCTGGCTGGGTGACTGTGAGGAGGATGTGTAGTCCAAAACAGAAGCCCCCGGTACACCACCAACCTGTTCACGTCTCTGTTTTTCTCCACTCAGCGACACACCTGCCGAGGAACAAACTCTGGTTATTGGCGACTCTGTTTTGAAAAATGTGAAGCTAGAGACACCAGCGACCATAGTCACGAGTGACTGGAAAAGGAAGGAGATTGACAGACAGATTGGGGCTGCATCTGCAGTGTTGCGGATACTGCACGGGTCTATCATGGTAAAGAGGGAGCTGAACAAGAAACTGAAGCTGTCGATTTACAGGTCAATCTACATCCCTACCATCATCTGTGGTCATGACCTTTGGGTAGTGACCTGAACTAGATCAGAAATACAAGCTGCAAAAAATGAGCTTCCTCTGAAGGATGGCTGGCTTTTCCCAGCCCCGGATAAGCGGAAGAAGATGGATGGATGGATGGATGTTTACCACAAATTTTTTTTTGTCTGTGCTAGGATGTGGTTACCAAAAAGAAATGTCAAAGATAATCACAGAATACCAATCTCTTACAGTATGCTTAAAATTGTTCTGAATTAATGAATATTGATAAACCTGAAACATGTTATGAAATGGGGGTGTAATGTTATCAAGACTTCTAAATTTATTTCATATTTTAATTAATGGTGGTAAGATATCCCCATCAGTGATGGGTCTTGTTTTTTGTTTTGGGATTTTTTTTTGTCCCTTCAGACTTTCCAGATCAAAAGCTCTTTAAGGAAGAGGAGGTTCTCACGGAGCAACAGGTCTGCAACCAGGAGAGGAACTCCAGTCTGGACCAGGAGGACCTGGATTCTCCACAGATTAAAGAGGAACCAGAGGAACTCTGCACCAGTCAGGAGGGAGAGCAGCTTATACTGAAGGAGGAGACTGATGCCTTTAGGGTGAATCCTATTTATGAGGAAAGTGAAACAGAACCAAACCATGACCAGATTCTTTCTTGCAGCTCTTCTGAGCCAGAGATCTGAGGTCTGAAAGAAAGCAAGCATGTGGATTCAGGATCAACTAGAAATGCAAACTCAAAGAGGAGATTTCAGAGGAGAAAAAACAGAGCTGACAACCAGCCCACATCAGAGAGTCGGTATAAAACGCAGGTGTCAAACTCCAGGCCTCGAGGACCAGTGTCCTGCAGGTTTTAGATGTGTCCCTGATCCAGCACACCTGAATCAAATGGCTGAATTACCTCCTCAATATGCATTTGACTCAGCTGTGTTGAATCAGAGACATATCTAAAACCTGCAGGACACCAGCCCTTGAGGCCTGGAGTTTGACACCCAAGTCTTTAAAATGTGACCTTTGTAGCAAAACCTTTCAGTATAAATCCAAACTGAGAGGTGAGAAACCTTATTCTTGTAGCATCTGTGGGAAAG
Organism: Archocentrus centrarchus; assembly: GCF_007364275.1. NCBI lineage: Eukaryota > Metazoa > Chordata > Actinopteri > Cichliformes > Cichlidae > Archocentrus > Archocentrus centrarchus. The sequence continues at coordinate 31,842,428 of NC_044362.1, read as the reverse complement.
GATTCAGTCAGATGATACACTTGAAGTCTCACATGAGAATCCACACAGGTGAGAAGCCGTACTCTTGTCGTGCCTGTTGGAAAAGATTTAGCGACTCAGCAGCATTTAAAGCTCACATGAGAATTCACACATGTGAGAAGCCACATTCTTGTATTATGTGTGGTAAATGATTCAGTCACAAATCATTCATGAAATTAGCAAGCTAATGCTAATCGCGAAATGCTGCTCTGCTTGTTAATTGAGTGGTGGGGCATGCGTATGTAACCAGAAAGCACCTCTGAAGCCTAGGCAGTAATCAGTCTTTGTGGATGTGTAGTTACATTTCTTGAGGTGCATGTCGGTTATGTACGTAGGACCAATGCAGAACTCTAAATCAGGCCTTATTAGATTGATAGAGTGATCATTTTTGCATATAATCTAGCAGAGTTTCACTTATATCATGCATTTAATATATCCCAGAGTATACCTGTCAAGTTTTGTATTTAAAAATACAGGAAATTTTCCGCTGCTGAAAATAGAAGTTGCTATATGGTGTCATCGCCTAATTTGCATAATTGTTCATTTGACTGTAGTTGCAATTGAGGCTGTAGGAGAGAGGAAAAACATTTTGCCTGTATTTAAACTGTTGTAAATGACTTGCTGATCTATAATCTGTGGAAAATATGTCAAACATATCTCTCGTGAATGATATCAAGTCATTTTGAGTGAGAAATGACATTTCTGTCACAAGCTAGAAGCTGCAATCAGTTTTTGGCAGTGACTTTTATATATATTCTTTATCAGGGTAAAAATTGTAATTGATCTTAAAAATGTCTTTTAAAGAGAAATCTGGCCAAGAGGGCAGCAGAAATCACAACAAATATAACATTACACTCTATAAAGACATTTTAATTGACCAAAGAGGACTGGATTTATTATAATATATAATAATGAGTCATAAACATACTTGAAAAACAGGTCATTTCTTCATTTTTTTATATCAGCCCTTCATAAATCATGTTGACTGCACTTTATTCACCAATATAAGCAAAGGCATTATACATAAAAGCACACAAACATCAGAAATCACTTTATGGCAGACGATCACTTTTTGGCACAACACCGGCACCGAACGATTGCTAGTGCTAATGGCAGTCCCTGCTAGCAAACTGGTTACAGGATCCATTCTAGTGGCTACAGCTGAAGTAAAGAAAGAACAGGTGACATTCTCTGCATAGCGAGCACAACATGCGCCCGCACACACACACACTCACAGCACAGAGCTGTGGGGGTGTGGAAAAACTTGTCAGCGATCCACTCGTGTTAAAGTGTTGTTTTTTTCCAAATCACGCTCGCGCACAACCGTAGCAAGATTACGTTGTGAATGAAACTGCCGGTGCTCTGTGGTAGATTGCAAATTGCGGTGAAATGATACAGGCGCAAGCGGTGATAATAGCAGCTACCTAGCTGGGGTGCGCTCCTGTTTGCTAAATTCAGTGACAACAGAGATCCTCAGCCTGGCACAAGAGCGTCTCAGCAAGGTGCAGTGCCACCACATACCCCATTATCCGACATAGGTCGGGGCACCTTCCTGCCTAACCTACCCTACCCCTGGTGCCCTGGTCAGTCAGTATCTCCTTTGGGCCACTGACTTGGGAGATGACCTGAAGCAGTGCCTGCACCACACTCTTTGCAGCAATGCTGCACAGCGGCACTGCTCTGGCCATCAGCATATCCAGGACTCCTGCCCCAGCGTTGGTTCAGCTTCCTGTGAATGTGAAGCAGCACCTGTACCTGTTGGGACCTGAGGAGGAAGAGCAGATGGAACAGTGGATATGCATGCTGGTGGTTATGCCACAGGCAAAGATGGGCCACAAGAGCAGCAAAGAGCCTTTTCCCTACCACCTGTTGGGAGCACTGGATCCTCCAGATCACAAGATGATTCTCCCACAGCACTCCAGTATCTGCAGTTCCCCGTCTGACGGCCCCGGCTGTAGCCACCTGGCTGCAGTGTCCCTGAGCCACTGGACGTAGGCAAATGGCTGATCTCCCATCTCCATCTGATATTCGTGGAAGCGACATCAGTGGTCCTTAGACCAGCTGGGAATGACCCAGCCGCTCTAACAGCATCTGACGGATGTAACCAAAGCTGCCCCACAATAATACCAGAGGTGGGCTCAGTTTTGCCAACCTCCCCCAACAGCCACACTGCCCACTCTCTCTGTCACACCCTGTCACTTTTGCACAGCCTATGGGTGAGTCAGCTTGAGTGACATGAGGATTGTGTTGATAATGGAACAAGCTAATGCGTCGGTACGCTGGATTGTGTCGCACATCTTTGTCGATTATTTAAGGAGAAGACTAGCCCACTGCAACTTAAGTGCACTTCAGTGATCTTGCTGTAATTATTAAGCTTATCATTAACCAGTTAATGGGGGTATCTCCATGTTTACAGATGATGCACAAGAGGTGCAGATTAGCTTGATGGCATGTGACTTGAAACATGGTTTATAAACTTCCCAAAATATGAACTCTTGTGATAAGCTGACCTCCTTTTGCACCAGAGTAAACCGATGCATAGTAGGTTTTTACACTGTATTCTTTGGAAGTCATTGTAGCTCACTTCATAAGTGCAGTGGCAGGACCAGAGCTTTATGATAGATGGTATTTGTACAATATTTTAGATTTAAATGTTATCATCACACTGTGTTAAAGTCTTATCCGGAGTCCTTCTGCATTGCTCTCTCTGTTTACCTCTCTCCCCAGACCTGACATCCTCATGCTGTCCACAAGATGTCCTCAAGGTTTCCCTCCTTAACACACCTCAGAATCAGAATCAGAATCAGAAGGTTTTTATTGCCATATGGGTGAACAGGTTCACAGCATTAGGAAATTGCTGCGGTACTTCGTGCTTACAGAAAGAAACAAATAAGTATAAAAACTATAAGACAATATACAAGTATACAAATTGCAAATATACAGAGATATTAGAGCTATAACTATAGCACAATATTACAAAATTACAAAATATACAGTGCAGAGACTAATTAAAAGATAGAAGAATGTAGACTATATTCCACTAATATGTACATCAGTGCAATCAGACAGGTGCATAGACATAGGGTCATCAGCGTTTGTGGAGGGTGGTGGTAACAGTCTTAGGGTAATTGTTCATGAGTCCAACAGCAGAGGGGAAGAAACTGTTCTTATGGCGGGAGGTTCTGGTCCGTATGGACCGTAGCCTCCTGCCTGAGGGGAGAGGGTCAAAAAGTCTGTGCCCAGGGTGAGAGTGGTCGGCTGTGATCCGACCTGCACGCCCCAGTGTCCTGGAGGTGTACAGGTCCTGGAGAGATGGGAGGTTACAGCCAATCACCTTCTCAGCAGAGTGCACAACGCGCTGTAGTCTCTGTTTGTCCCTAGTGGTGGCTCCAGCGTACCACACAGTGATGGAGGAGGTGAGGATGGACTCAATGATGGCAGTATAGAACTGCACCATGGTCCTTGCTGGCAAGTTGAATTTCTTCAACTGCCGCAGGAAGTACATCCTCTGCTGGGCCTTTTTGATGACAGAGGTGATGGTGGGCTCCCACTTGAGGTCCTGGGTGATGGTAGTTCCCAGGAAGCGAGAAGAGTCCACTGTGGTGATGGGGGTGTCAGTCAGGATGATGGAGGGTAGAGGGGCTGTGTGCTTCCTAAAGTCCACTATAATCTCCACTGTCTTCTGGGCGTTCAGTACCAGGTTATTGTGGCTGCACCAGGACGCCAGACGTTTGACCTCCATCCTGTAGGCCGACTCGTCCCCGTCTGAGATGAGTCCGATGAGAGTCATGTCGTCTGCAAACTTAATAAGCTTGACACACTGGTGGTCAGAGGTGCAGCAGTTGGTATACAGGGAGAAGAGCAGAGGAGAGAGGACACAGCCCTGAGGAGTGCCAGTGCTGATGGTCCGGGAGTCCGAGACATTCTTCCCCAGCCTCACGTGCTGCTTCCTGTTCGTCAGGAAGTCAGTGATCCACCTGCAGATGGGATCAGGCACGTTCATCTGGGACAGCTTTTCTTGGAGGAGATCAGGGATGATGGTGTTGAAGGCAGAGCTGAAGTCCACAAACAGGATCCTGGCGTAGGTTCCCTGGGAGTCCAGATGCTGTAGGATGAAGTGCAGAGTCAGGTTGATGGCGTCGTCCACAGACCTGTTGGCTCTGTAGGCAAACTGCAGGGGGTCCAGAAGGGGGGCTGTGAGGGACTTGAGGTGGGACAGCACCAGACGCTCAAATGACTTCATGACCACAGAAGTCAGTGCCACAGGTCTGTAGTCATTTAGTCCAGTGATCCTTGGCTTCTTGGGGACAGGAACAATGGTAGCGGTTTTAAAGCAGACAGGCACGTGGCAAGCCTCCAGTGAGGAGTTGAAGATGTTCGTGAACAATGGGGCAAGCTCGTTAGCACAGTGTCTCAGTGTGGCAGGTGAGACACCATCTGGACCTGGAGCTTTGCGAGCTTTGACACTCCTGAACTGCTTTAGCACCTGGTCCTCCTGAATACAAAAGACTGTGGGGGTGGGGGAGGAGGGGGACTCTGGGGTGGGAGTCCTTGATGATGTGGGCTTCTCTGAGGTGTGGGGAGTGGGGGAGGTTGGGGGGTGAATATTTGTGTTGGCTGTATTGTAGTTGGGACTGGTGGAGGTGTGAAGGCTGCTGAACTGACCATCAAAACGACAATAGAACTCGTTCAGTCTATTTGCAGTTTGTAGGTCGTCTGTGGAGTGGGGGGTTTTAGGCTTGTAGTTGGTAATCTGCCTAAAACCTTTCCATACAGAGGCCGCGTCGTTCTCTGAGATCTGCTGCTGTATATTCTCAGAGTGATGTGATCTAGCAGTGGCCACTTCCTTGCTAAACCTGTACTTGGCCTCTTTGTAGCAGTCTTTGTCCCCACTTTTAAAAGCCTCCCTCTTCTCTATCCACAGCTGCTTCAGTTTGGGAGTAAACCAGGGTTTGTCACTGTTATAACTCACCCTGGTGCGTGATGGCACAATGCTGTCCTCGCAGAAGTGGATATACGAGGTTACAGTGTCCGTGTAGTCATCCAGACTGTCACAGGCAGCCCTCATTGAGTCCCAGTCTGTAGTTTCGAAGCATGTGCGGAGCTCCTCCACAGCCTCACGGGTCCACTGCTTTGTTGTCCTCACCACAGGTTTTGAGAGCTTCAGCCTCTGTCTGTACGCGGGGATCAGGTGGATCATGTCGTGGTCAGAGAGGCCGAGTGCAGCGCGGGGCACTGCGTGATAAGCCCCGCTTATCGTGCTGTAGCAGTGGTCTAGTGTCTTCTCCTCTCTGGTCGGACATGTGATATATTGTTTATATTTGGGAAGTTCCTGTCTCAGGCTGGCTTTATTAAAGTCCCCAAGTACGATGATAAGAGAGTCCGGGTATGTCCGCTCTGTTACCACTTTGTCATTTGTCCTGCAGTTACCTGTCCTACTCACCTGCTGTAACTTTCCCCTTATCAGACCATCCCTGCTTGGCAGGTCAACATGTGTTTAAGGTCTTGATATCAAGCAATGCTATCTGTTTTTTCTTCATCTCAGTTTTTCCTACCTTACACCTGTTACCTGCCAGGTTGAGTCTCAGCTGAGACAAAAGGTTTTTGTTTTGAATGATTCTTAATGATTGAATCACTTTTTTCTATGCTATACCTGACCCAGTATCTTTGTCATTTACTGAAATGGTGTCACAGGAAATTATGACTGAAGCTGTAGATACAGCTGTCAGGCAAGGTGTCTTATTTCATATCATTTTAATATTGTTACATATATGACGGAGTCAGTATAAACAACCTGCTAAAAGCAGCATCAAGCATAAACTTCATAATGTGTCCTTTCTGTAATCAGAAACTGTAAAAATGTTTGATTTGTCTTGTCTTCATTCTGAGTTTCCAGTGGAAAATATCATAATACTTTGTTAAATATCATTATTAGCAGAGTTTTATATTCCTCATTTGAGATCCACATGTGGGTTTTTTTTTTCAGAGTGTGTGCAATAAAGTAAAAAGAGAGAGATGTGGCATTGGTTTCTTGCGGAGAACTGTGGAGTCCTCTTTAGCAAAATTACGAAACGAAAAGTAAGCATCACCATACAATTTCACTAAAAGCTTTAAAGTATTTGATATTAAATAGATGGGGCCATAATGTATTTAATAAGGATAATATTATGCTTAATGTAAATGTCCTCACACACACTTGCCTGTCTCCTACCTGCTTCTCGCTCTGCTGTCCACAGCGGTCTGTCTGCCTGATGAACCTTCTACAGCGCAGTGTTCTACCAAGTATGTAATTTTGTTATCATAAAGTAAATACTTACATATAGACCTTTATCACACATGAGGATCTAAGTGGCACAGACCCCTGTGCCACTTAGCTCAAATACTTCAAATCATTCACCAATCCAGGGTGAATGATTTGAAGTATTCAAGCTGTATCATCAAAAATGTATCAAGGAATGTTTCTGAGCAACAACTAAATTCAGCACAAAAAGTAGGAAATTTGTGCTTGATTGTGGTTCATTATCTCTTTGTTGTAACGATGCTTCTTGCCAATAAATCTTATACTGTTGGAAAATCTGTTTATTTCCTCTTAAATGGAGCCTCATTTGTGAGGAAAGTGTATTTGTGGGTTGAGCAGCAGAATTGAGTATGTGGGTTACACCCATGAAAAACAGTTTATTTTGCTATCAACTTTTGTTTGGTGTTGTTTATTGGACCGGATGATTGCAGTTTGAAGAATCACATGCCCTCCCACGGCAGTGTGTGACCAGCATGAGGAGGAGGCGCCAGGCTGTTGTGCTGCTGAAGCCCCTCTTTGTTAGATGAATACAATGTTAAATTACCAGTATGTCTTGTTTCTTCGGACTTCAATCAAAGTCTGGACTTAAATCTGATTGAGGTGTGTACCTTGTTCACATAGGGTCAGGCAGATTTGGATATATTTTTCCCCTAACAAACAAAATCATCATTTAAAAACTGCATTTTGTATTTACTCTTTGTGTAATATTACATTTTTTGATTATTTGAAATGAAAGTGTGACAAATGTGCAACAAAATAACAAAACGAAAACCAAGAAAAACATTGAGACACAAGCTCTTATTTAATGCAATAATTACTGCAGTGAAAACTGGGAGCAGCTGGAGAGACAGTTTTTGCTCTTCACAGCATGGATAACTGGACTAAAATGAAGAGGTTGGATTTTCTTCACAGTCCTGGATTTTACAATTATGTCATGATGCTGTGTTTCAAGGATGAGCATGGAGCAGACAGGTTTCCCCAACCTTATAAACAGTACATTTTACATAATGACTCAAACTTTCTGTGATTTCTTTACTTGCATACAGTGTGCAGTCATGAGCATATCTGCAGAGAGCAGCTTGATGAGCATTACAGAGTTTGGAAGCAGTTCTCATGCTGTTCAGAGCTGCAGGTGGCAAAGATGGACACAGATTGAGGGTAAAGGTTATGGCAGGAAATAAATGAGTGCTGTGTCTGCTCTTCAGCTTATGAAAAAGGCTCTGCTCACAGAATGAAAACTGTTTTTTATTCTGTGGCTCTGATTTCTGTTTTCCCCACAAACGCCCACCGAGCCTGGACCCCAGGAGAGTTAATTGACTGAACTGTCTCAGTTGAAGTTACTCCACAGTTTCCAGCACTGAAGTGTTTCAAGGCTTTTTTGTTGTTCAAACTCTTGTCTCCCATCTTCCCCATGGTCCCTGAATGCAGCATCAGTGTGATATTACAGATATTGAAATCTCTTTTTGCTGCTGCTGCTGCTGCTGAAGGCTCAGTGAAGGTTTTCCATGTCTTCCTACTACAGGTTAACAACTGAAATCTGACAACTGATGCTCAACACAAGAGGGTGCCTTCATCCTTCTAACAGGGCTGTAGAGAAGGTTAAAGCAGCTCAGCTCAGTTTGTTTTCATCAAACCCTTTACAATAAAGTACATTGTATCATAAATCATGGTAAACTGTATCGGAGCATAATTAGTTAGTGATTTAGTTTGGAGCTGTATCATCTAACACTGTAGAAACATTTCCTTCAGCTTTAGCACAGAGTGTTAAAAAACAGAACAGGAGTGTGAGTGTGACGTCTGTAAGGCAGGTAAGCATGTTGTGATGGTCTGCTCCAACTATGCTGCAGAAAGAAACCTTAAACATGAGGAACTGTCAGGACATCACAGACTGTTTTCTTTTCCTTTTTTCAAAGCACTACGCCCCTGTACAGCTTAGTATATTTAGTTTGTATTGTTAGTATAATTTGTGTAGTTTATACCTCCATTGTTTGGAATCTATCTTTCATCTATCCAAGAGTCATAAATTCTGAAACGTACCAGAAGAGGGCAGCAGTACACCTCATAGATGATTCTAGTCTGCCGGAAATGCAATAGAAGAAGGTGGAAACGGAAATGACGCGACTCTTACTACTCACCGTCTCCAGTTCAGTGTCCCAGAGTTTAAGGAGAGATTAACTGCTGCAGCCGAAGAGACCTCGGAAATTTAAAAAAGGAAACTGTTGGCGCAGACTACTGAACATCCGAGATAAAGTTATACATACAGGTACATACAACTGTGACGGTGTCCGTGAACTAACAGGAACGCAGCTCAGGTAGGACCCTATCGGAGCTCAGGTTTGATGTTAACAGACTGGAATCAGGCATGTTTTTATATAAATAACGCGAGTTCCTCTTTTTAAATGGTAAATTTCTACTACTGAACATCCGGCGAGAGAAAGCAACTTTACGAGAAGGAGATTTTACACGTTAAAATCACAGACGGGGGGAGAAGCTGGGTGGGTCCAAAAATACCTCCTATTGTTTCATTTCCCCAACTGCTTTTCTTTGGCCTCGATGGAAAACGTAACGGGGTCCATAAAAGTTATGAAGGAGAATTGATAAGCGCTTTAAAAAGAGAACTGCTCTATAGAAAAGGGAAAGAATGAGGCCAAATTTACTCCCGGTCTTCGGTAGGAAAACAAACAAAAAACTTTATTTAAATTCAGTTTTGTTTATGCAGCGCCGTATCACAACAACAGGAAGAGGCGCAGAGTTTTACGCCTGGAGGGCTTGGGCAGGAACATTTGGTTTTTAAAAATGTTTTTATGTTTTCTTGGCTGTAGTTAGAAGGATAAAGGACTGCTTCCTGTATTTTCCTGGGATTTTTCACAGAGCGGACACTCTGATGGAGATGATCCACGTGGCGTGAAAATCATTTGTGCAGCCAGATGTGCATTTTGAACAAGTGTCTGTGTTAGGGATGATTCGTCGAATAATTAGATTATAAAAAATCTTCGAAGCAAATTTGTTGCTTCAATGCTTCGTTTAAACGCTAGTGTCTCGCTAGTGTCTTCGTTTCAGCTGGATGGTCTTCTTCTTCTTCTTCTTGTGGGTCCTGGAACTGTCAGGAGTGGACCACCACATCTCCGAGTGGATACTGGACTACCTCACTGACCGCCCACAGTACGTGAGGACACAGGGCTGTGTCTCTGACAGGCTGATCTGCAGTACGGGGGCCCCACAGGGAACTGTGCTGGCACCGTTCCTCTTCACCCTCTACACTGCAGACTTCTCCATCAACTCCCCACGCTGCCATCTGCAGAAGTTCTCTGACGACTCTGCCATAGTTGGCCTCATCACAGGTGAGGATGACTCAGAGTACAGACAGTGGACTCAGGACTTTGTGGACTGGTGCCAGCGGAACCACCTCCTGATCAACGCCGCTAAAACCAAGGAGCTGGTGGTGGATTTCCGCAGGCGCAGACCCACCACACGGACACCGGTGAACATCCAGGGAGTGGACATTGAGATAGTGGACTCTTATAAGTACCTGGGTGTTCACCTAAACAATAAACTGGACTGGACTCATAACACTGACGCGCTCTACAGGAAGGGTCAGAGCAGACTCTACCTGCTGAGAAGGCTGAGGTCTTTTGGAGTGCAGGGGACACTCCTGAAGACCTTCTATGACTCGGTGGTGGCATCAGCCATCTTCTATGCAGCAGTATGTTGGAGCAGCAGCTTGTCTACAGCTGAGAGGAAGAGGATAGACAAGCTCATCAGGAAAGCCAGCTCTGTCCTAGGATGTCCTCTCGACTCAGTGCAGGTGGTGGGAGAAAGAAGGACTCTGACCAAAATAACATCACTGATGGACAAGGTCTCCCATCCCATGCATGAAACTGTTGCTGAGCTGGAGAGCTCCTTCAGTGACAGACTGCTGCATCCTAAATGCACAAAGGAGCGTTACCGCAGATCCTTCCTCCCAGCAGCTGTAAGACTGTATAACCATCACTGCTCCCAACAAAAACCACAATAGCCTACACAATGTAGGATAATATATAATATACTGTAAATAGTCCGGCCTGTTAAGGTTCAACACACAGGCATATCATGTACATTGTATATAGTGTTATTATTAGTAGTATTAAGGTTAATCTTGTTTGTTGATTTTATATATATTTATATTCTTTTCTTAATAGTGTGAATTATTATATTTTTATTTATATTTATAATAACTGCGGCTGCTGTTACACCCAAATTTCCCCTCTGTGGGACAATAAAGGCTGTTTCTTCTTCTTCTTCTTCTTCTTCTTCTCTTCTTCTTCTTTAATGGCGGTGGGCAAACCAGTTTAGAGCTGCATTACCGCCACCTACTGGACTGGGCTGTGTAGATCAGGAGTTAGAAAACCCCCTCAGATTCTAAAATTTCTCCATCGCTGCGACGGATTTCCTTTAACACTAAGGCCGCTTTTCCACCGACGGGGTTCCGGTGCCAGTATTTGGACCGTTCAGCGGTTTTTCCACCGCGAACACACTCGATGCTCGGCCGAAAAAAGGGTTCAACTCCGGCCACGCAAGCTAGCAGGTCTTGAACCCAGAACACGTGACGAAAGCGGCTGAAGGGCGTGACTCTGCCGTCTCAACGTAAAGTTTTCCACCTCTGTTTCACTGCATGGTGTGTATTACATGAGAAAAGCGATGCGGTTTTCACAGCTTTCACACTTTCACTTCGGCTGTGGAAAAGTAGCATAAGTGGATCATCGCTGGCATGTTTTTCCACGCCTCCACCGCTCTTTGCCGTGTTTGTGTGTTGTGCTCGCTGTGCTTAGAATTTCAACTGTTATTATTTTCTACTTCAGCTCTCAGAACTGATTGCTATAACCAGATACAACCACATATTGCTAGCGAGCGCCGCTATTAGCACTAGCGATCGTTGGGTACCTGAAGGATCCCTTCCGGTACCCAGCCTTAATCCCTGATTAGTTACCTGCAGTAGAAACGTATTTAGGAGAATGCTTGTGAATACAAAGCATTACAACATTAAGCTCTTGCAGCCCCCAGTTTTTCAACGTAAACACTGATAACTCAACAGCAGCAGTCAGCTGTTTTAGGTGCACTGTGTGTGCGCAAGCGCAAAGAGGGGAGCCATTATAGAGAAGGTGAGCTCAGGTGAATCGAAAGGAAATGTTTTTCTAGCGTCCAAAAGAAGCTTTTTTTCCTCCTGTAACCACCATTAAACCTTTACTGCGAACCAGCTGGAGGTCCTTCATCAACCACCTGATCAGTAAGTGAGGAAAAGGAAACTTTGTAGCTGCTCCATCCACCTTATCCGATTACTCGAGTAATCAGTGGAATAATCAATAAAATGCTAGATTACTAAAATAATCGATAGCTGCAACCCTATTCACAATTGTCAACATTTTCCAAAGCGTATAAACCATACGCCAGGTGGGAGGAGGTTAATGCCCAACATACCCTTTCAGGTAGTTAGAAAATGTCAGTCAGAACTATGTAATTGGAGCACTGCCGCCTGACCGCCCATGTCCGCGGCATCCATTCTTGTTCGCCTGTACACCAGCGCTCCACTGCCTGGTCTGAAAAGTCGCCAAGTGCTTGCGTGCACACTTTGCTCGTCCTGTGATTTTATTTATTTATTTATTTTTTGTCATGCAGTCACATGACTCAGTGACACAGTAAACACGGAGGCTGCGGTGAGTGGGAGCATGACGGAGAGGGGCATCGTGTGGGGCTGTGAATTAAAATAATATGAACTGTGATGGAAAGCTAGTTGAACCACTAGTTCATACAAACTCATGAAAAAAAACACAAAAGAACCCCCCCCCCCCCCAAGCATAAATTATTACTGTATTATTGTATCATTTTTTATTTTAGTATTAGTAACGTGCCGTTTCCACTGTTATCAATGCTCTGTACTGATATTAGTTGTCATATACCCACAAAGTACTGTGCAATGTATTGTTGATGTATTTTGAATATTGTTAATAACTATTTAATTTACGTTATTATTTACAATCACCTATTTATTTATTTATTTTTCATATTTATCTTGTTTAGGTGCTCCTGAAGCATTTGTACACTCCAAGATCGACGCCCTCAAGAACTCCCACAGCAACATGAAGTGTGAGGAAGAGGAGGGTTTGGATTACCAGCAGGTCTGTAACCAGGAGTGGAAGTCCAGTCTGGACCAGGAGGATCCAGAACCTCCTCAGATCAAAAAGGAAGAGGAGGAATTCTGGACCAGTCAGGAGGTGGAGCAGGTTAAAGTGAAGCAGGAGGCCGAAGACATCGTCGTCTGGACCGGGGAAGAGCAACTCAGACTGCTGGACAACATCTGGAAACGTGAAAGAGACTTACACAGCATAGGTATGTAAAACTGTGATGATGATGATGATGATATAAAACAGTAAAAAGGTATGATATTAATCAGAGTGCCAAGTTACTTTTAGAGGTTGAGGATCAGTTTAAGGGCCACCTGTGATGCACAGCATTAATGCATCTCTTTTCTAAACTGTTGACATTAAACCTCCACTTTGCATCACTCAAAGGGGAAACAGGCTTACATTGTAGAGTTTATATTTTACTGCAGCATTTTATCTCATTGCAGTACTTTGCTTACTAAACTTAAATTATTTTAACGTGTTAACTGGCCACACCGTCAAGTCCCATCCGCAGGACGTATATAGTGCTTCCGAATTTGCAGCCTCATACTGGAACAATAACACTACACTTTGCCATTACGACAGTTTTATAGGACAGGCTAGACCCTTCCCTTTTTTAATCGACACCTCATTCGACCAATCATGTTAAGAAATGGATTTTACAGAGCCAATAATAACCAGAGAGCGTCACTTAGCTTCTCTGTACATGCCCCAGTCTTTCTCCAGTCTTTCTGACCAGTCAACTCTGACACTAAATCTAAAACCACAGATGTATAGCCAATAAAATTTCTGACGTGGATATATGGCACCTTGCGGTTTATTTTGACATGAATGCGTAAGCTTCCTGCACAATCAGTGTGTCCTCCGTGCATGAAACTGAGCAGCAAGTCAGAGTCTGTGCGCCCTAGACAATACTTTTTCTCAACAATGGATTGTCAGAACGTGTCAAAAACAGGATATATTTCTTCAACGAAGTGACAAAATGACTCATGAGAGCGGATTATTATTTATTAGAGGACTTCATCGCTGATTCGACTGGTTTTACGGCTGCAGAATCCCACAAACGAAGAGCTGTTACTCACAGAAGGAGATTCTAGTAAGTGTAACTTTTTATTCTCAGCTCGTGTCTCATATTATATGTCGTTTAGATGTAAATATGTATGTAATCGTATGCTTGACACGCTCCTTTACACAGAAAATATCACCATACGAATGTGTTATGCCTTCTATTGTGGGTGAGCGTGATTGTGTGTGCTTGCCTGCTTTACATATGGAAATTTACAAGTGTGAGAGTGGTGTTTGGGGGCAGGGGGAGGTGTATTATGGGGCTTTCACCGGGTTCTTTTATTACGTCCGCTTCACCTGGTGAAAGGACAGGATGAGGAGGACAACGACTCAGAGCTTTGTTTATTGATATTCAGTGCGACCACATCGTCAACGTTTCGGAGAGGAAAAATGGCAGAACAGGCCGCCGGCAAGACAAAGTCTAGCACAAAGGAGGTTATAGAATTGCTTACACGGAGGGAGAGCGACGTCTCAGCATCAGAGGTTTCTGATTCAACTGATGAGCCAACATCTGAAGATGATCTGCTTTTTGATGGAGATGACCAGTAAGTGTCTAAAGTTTTACAAAAAGTTTTTATTTTATTATTCCCTATAGATAAATATAAATGCTTTGCTTTGTGTAAGTTGTTTTGTCGAGGATTGTTTTTCATTCTATTTGTATATGTAATGTTTACATTTAGTGTAGTTTCTTTTTTTTTTTAGATACACTATTTATTTATTTTGGTTGTGTGAGGGAATCACTGAAAATAGACTGTTGTTTTTGTAAATGAAGGCCTAACGTTTTCCTTCTTTTACAAATTAGGGCAACCTCTGATCATAAGTGGGAGCCAGCCAAACAGAGCGTGGAAGATGCTTCTTGGTCAGATGAAGAGGATCTGACACCTGCGAGTGCACGGGCCAGGAGGAGCTTTAGGAGCAGAGCCAGAGCCAGAGATGGAGACAGAGGCCGGAGCAGGAGCAGCACAAGAGGGGGAAACACATCAACTCCAGCTGCAGACAGATGGCATGGTGTTGAGGTGCCGGATATAATGCCACCCCAGCCCACTTTCTGTCCATCCAGAACACCGGGAGCTCAGCTTGTAATGAGTGCTGCATATAGTGCTGTTGAGCTTTTTCAACTGTTCTTCACTGCTGATATGCTTCAGAAACTGTTGGCTAACAGCAATGAGTATGGTAGAGCATGCTGCTCAACACCATCAAGGCCTTGGACAGACATCACGATGCAGGATATGTTTGGCTTTCTGTCTGTTGTCATTTACATGGGTTTTATGCAATGCTCATCTCTATCGGACTACTGGCGAGGTGGGAAGTTGTACAGTCTGTTGTTTCCGAAGTCGGTCATGTCGCAAAGAAAGTGGATCAGGATCCTCAATGCTCTCCACCTGAGTAGTGCAGCAGAGGATTCTGCAAATGAAGCAAAAAGAGGGACACCAGAATTTGACCGACTTGGAAAAATAAAACCTCTTTACATGGAGATGAGAGAAGCTTGCCGCCGAAACTACCATCCTCGCCAGCACATAGCCATTGATGAGAGAATGATTGCATCACAACCAAGGGTTACATTTAAGCAGTATAAGAAGGGCAACCCTGTTCGCTGGGGCTGCAAACTGTTTGTCCTTGTAGACTCCAGCAGCGGCTACATCTGGGACTTTTTCATTTATGATGGCAAAACTGATGGCAGCAGTGGAAAGGGTCTCGGTTATGACGCGGTAACAAAGCTTATAAACACCTCATTGCTAGGCTCAGGCTACAAACTGTTTGTGGACAATTTTTACACTAGTCCCACCCTGTTCCAAGATCTCATGCAGCAGAAGATCTGGGCATGTGGGACTATTAGAACAAACAGAATAGGTTACCCAAAAACAAAAGACAATGCCCTTGCTCCTACATCTCCACGTGGCACCATCCGTTGGCTTCGCACCGGCTCACTCCTCTTCATCCAGTGGCGAGACACCCAAGATGTCTTCCTCTGCTCCACAATCCACACAGCACACAGCAGTGACACAGTTACTAGGAAGGTGAAGGACAGCAATGGACGCCGGACAAAGAAGGACGTCTCAGTTTCTCCGGCCATCAGAGAGTACAACCAGTGCATGGGAGGAGTGGATGTCTCTGATGCACTGATTGGCTGCTATCAAGTCCCCCACAAAACCCGCAAGTGGTATAAGACATTCTTCTACCACTTCCTTGACATAGCAATAGTGAACGCTTTCCTTCTCCACAAAGAGCTCTACACTGCCAAAGGACAAGTGCCGATGTGCCAGAAGGCATTCAGGGAGACACTGGCTGAGCAGCTGATGCAGTTAGACTCTCAGGGGAGTGTTCCTAGGCCGTCTCAGCCAAAGACGTCTCAGCCAAGTGACTCACAACACCGGCTTCAGTTCATCAGTGGGCACAGGTCTGATGGTAGACTAAGATGCCGTGTATGTGGTACAAAGACTGCTGTTCAGTGTTCTACTTGTGACAAGCCATTGTGCTTTATCCCAAAAAGAGACTGCTATAACCAGTGGCACATGTACAATGCCATGTGAGGGGATGAGATGGGGGTGGTGTGTGTGTGTGTGTGTTTGTCTGTGTTTGTCTGTGTGTGTGTGTGTGTGTGTGTGTGTGTGTTAGGGGCAGAATGATTCTACATATCTGCATTTTCCTGTGTTTTCCTGTTTTATTTTTATTACTCTGAAAATAAACTCATTTATAAAAATAGTCATTTTTCTGACTTTTTATTACAATGCACAATAGCGTCATTACAATTTTATTGTTTATATGTCTATAATTATAATGAATGCACACTATCAGTGAATTTGTGCATAGCAGAGGATTCCTCTGGGTATTATCTTTCATTAGAGCCCTCATTGATGAATTTATGTTGAAGCATTGAGGAGTTACAGCCATTTGAAGTTTGTATATCAGGTGCTGTCCAATTGGCACCATATGGATAATGCCTGGACATCAACACACAAAACGATGTCCAGGTAAGTATTTTTTGTGCTATTTTGATCAATTTTGAAAGACAAGTAGACAAGACTTCATTCTACAGTTTTATTTTCCTCTCCATGCCTACAACACTCAATGTGTAGTAACATAGTAATAAACATGAAAATCTAGGCGAGCCAGAGTTTTTCTAATTTTTTTTGTGTTACAAACTTAATAGCTACATACTAATTAAAGTTAAAGCATTTTTGACGGCAAAAAGGAAAAATTTAGCCTGACATCTTCACAAAGGGACTAAGCTTTTTCATGTACCCCAAAAGGTTCAAGAACAGCAGCTGATTTTTTTTTTGGTTATAGTTTTTAGGTGATTTTCGTTTGGCAGTCTTTATTTTTACTGTTGTAAGTTTTGAGAGTGTAATTAATGTTACAACCTGAAAATACAATACAATACAATAGAAATCACTTTATTGGTCCCACAATGGGGAAATTTCAATGTAGCAGCGGTAAGGTATTGTACAGGACACAATGCCATAAGTATAAACACAATAAAATATAAAAAGATGAAAATAAGAAAGTATAAAATACAGGAGTTAGGGTATAAAGAATACTAAAAACTGCATACACTATGTACAGTATAGACAATTTGACCAGTGTGGATGATATGTATATAGTTGACACTTGTTATTCTGTGAGGTTCTCCTTGAATCACTGGCTGTCTGAGTCGGGTCCAAGAAACAACATGGGCTTTATAGACAATTGGGAAAGTTTCTGGGGAAAACCTGGTCTTGTTAGGAGAGACGGCATCCATCCCATTTTGGATGGAGCAGCTCTCATCTCTAGAAATCTGACCAAATTTATTAACCCTCCTAAAACCTGACTATCCAGGGTTGAGACCAGGAAGCAGAGTTGCAGTCTTACACGCCTCTCTGCACCTTCTCTCCTCCTGCCATCCCCCCAAAACCCCATCCCCATAAAGTCGGTGCCTGCTCCCAGACCACCAAAAAACAAACCTAAAATCAGCAAAAAATTATTTAAGCATAAAAATTCAAAAACAATAAATAATATACTTCATCAACTGCACCAAAGAATAAAATGATTAAATGGGGATTATTAAACATTAGGTCTCTCTCTTCCAAGTTGCTGTTAGTAAAAGATTTAATTAATGATCAACATATTAATTTATTCTGCCTTACAGAAACCTGGTTACAGCAGGATGAATATGTTAGTTTAACCCCTTAACTGGCAAGGGCCCGGTGACGGGCCGTTTGTAGTCCCTTTTATATGGCAGGCTAGACCCTCCCATTTTTATTGACACGTCATTCGGCCAATCATGTAACTGGCTGCACCAAATCACCTGACAAAGCTACGTGACGCCCTCTGAGTATTATTGGCTCTGGGAAACCCATTTCTTAACATGATTGGCCGAATGAGGTGTCAGTCAAAATGGGCGGGTCTAGCCTGCCATATAAATGCACTTCATTTGGCCCGCGGACCAGACGCAGCCGATTAATAGGCTATGAAATGGGTTGTTCAGAGCCAATAATGACCAGAAGGCGTTATGTAGTTTTTGTCAGGTGATTTTTTTGCTGCCAGTTAAGGGGTTAAATGAATCAACACCCCCGAGTCACACTAACTGTCAGAATGCTCAAAGCACAGGTCGAGGAGGAGGAGTAGCTGCAATCTTCAATTCCAGCTTATCAGAATCAGATTTATTTTGGCCAAGTATGTTTACACACACACTGAATTTGGTTCCGGTTGATGGTGTCTCTCTAGTACTATACAGTGTCATATAAATCAACATAAATGCTACACTATATACAAATTCAAATACAAATCTAAGAAAAGGAAGGAAGGTGCTGTGTAATTTAAGAACTATACTATACAATACTATACAATATACAAATCTAATAAATAATAAAGTGTAGTGTACGTTGTGGTATAACATCAATATCTCTATTCTGTACACATTTAGGCAATGTATGTAGCGATCAGTGTTATTGATCAGCTGTTAATGAGTGTGATGGCATAAGGAAGGAAACTGTTAAAGTGTCTGATAGTTTTTGTGTACAGTGATCTGTATCTCCTGCCTGAGCGAAGGAGCTAAAATAAACTGTGTCCAGGGTGTGAGGACTCTGATGATTTTCTTTGCCTGTTTCCTGGTTCTAAAAGTGTACAAGTCCTGAAGGTTGGGCAGAGGAGCGCCAATGATTTTATCAGCAGTTCTCATAGTTCTCTGTAGTCTGTTCCTGTCTTGTTTTGTTGCTGCTCCAAACCAGTTGTGACAGAAGAGCACAAGACAGGTTCAGTGATCGCAGAGTAGAACTGCCTTAACAGCTCCTGTGGTAGACCATAATTCCTCAGTTGGCGCAGAAAGTACATCCTCTGTTGGGCCCTTTTGAGGATGGAGCTGATGTTGAGCTCCCATTTCAAGTCCTGAGAGATGGTGGTTCCCAGAAACTTGAAGGTCTCCACAGTCATCACAGGGCTGTCGGTTATAGTGAGGGGAATCAATGATGAGGGGTGTCACCTTAAGTCCACTGTCATCTCCACAGTCTTAAGCATATTTAGCTCCAGATTGTTCTGACTGCACCAAAGCATCAGCCGTTCAACCTCCCACCGATATGCAGACTCGTCACCATCGTGTATTAGTCCGATGACTGTTGTGTTGTCCGCAAAATTAAGGAGTTTAACAGTCGGGTCTGTCGATGTGCAGTCATTGGTAAAGAGGGAGAAGAGCAGTGGGGACAGGACGCATCCTTGTGGAGCTCCAGTGCTGATGACAGTGTATCTGAAGTGATTTCCCCCAGCCTCACTTGCTGTGTTCTGTCTGTCAGGAAGCTGGTGATCCACTGACAGATGGCAGGAGGTACAGTGAGCTGAGAGAGTTTGGAGGAGAGGATATCAGGTTTTATGGTGTTGAATGCAGAGCTGAATTCAACAAACAGGATCCTAGCATATGTCCCTGGGCTGTCAAGGTGTTGTAGGATGTAGTGCAGTCCCATGTTAACAGCATCACCCACTGACCTGTTTGCTCGGTAGGCAAACTGCAGGGGGTCCAGCAGGAGTCCTGTGACATTCTTCAGGTGAGCCAACACAGACGTTTAAAGGACTTCATTACCACAGACGTCAGTGCGACAGGCCTGTAGTCATTTAGTCCTGTGATGGAGGGTTTCTTGGGTACTGGAATGATGGTGCATTTTTGGAAGCAGGAGGGGACTTCATGCAGATCTAAGGATTTATTGAAGTTCACATGTTTTGAGGCAGGAGGGGGAGACGCCGTCTGGACCTGGTGCCTTCCTGATCTTTTGTCTCTTGAAGGGCTGTCTCACCTCCTCTTCGTGTATTGTCATTCCAGCAGACTGACTGATAATAACTTGATCAGGGAGAGAGAGTAGGGGTGTGAAGAGGGCAGTTGTTGTCTGGTTGGAGTGGGTGAGAGTTGTAAACTTGTCTCTCTCAAACCTACAGTAGTAGGTGCTGAGATCGTCAGCCAGGTCTTTGTTTGCTTCAGTAGGGGGAGGTGGTCCCTTGTAGTTTGTGATGTGTTTAAGGCCTTTCCACACTCATGCCGGGTCATTGTGAACTTGTTTTTTAGTTTCTTTGTGTATGTCCTTTTCGCCCGTCTGATCTCTTTTGTCAGTGTGTTCCTGGCCTGCTTGTACAGGTCTCTGTCCCCACTTCTGTAGGCATCCTCCTTATCCTGACGAAGCTGTTTTAACTTGGCGGTGAACCATGGTTTATTCTTACTGTATGTGCGAAAGGTCTTGGTTGGCACACACACATCTTCACAAAAACTGATGTAGTGTCAGTCCGTTGGTCCAGATTTTCAGTAGCAGCTTCAAAGACACTCCAGTCGGTGCAGTCAAAACAGTCCTGCAGTTCTTGCTTTGCCTCCCTGCTCCATTTCTTCACAGTTTTGACAACAGGCCTTGCACATTTTAGCTTTTGCCTGTATGTTGGAATAAGATGTACCAGGCAGTGATCAGAATGTCCCAAATCTGCCCGGGGAACAGAGCGATATGAGTTTTTACGTACTGTATAGCAGTGATCCAATGTGTTATTTTCCCTGGTAGGAATATTAATATGTTGTTTATATTTTGGCAGTTCGTGGTTTAATTTTGCTCTGTTAAATCACCAAGTATTACAAAAAGTGAGCCCGGGTGTTTCTGTTCCAGAAAAGTTGTTTGCTCCGCTAGAGTCTGTAGTGAATGACTCATGGATAAAAGAAGAAAACCCCCGCGGTGAATATAAAGGTTTACAGTTTATGAATAGTGATTCCAAGTTTGGACTGCAGTATTTGTTCAGAATTGTGACATCTAAACACCAACCTTCATTAATATAGAAGCAAATTCCGCTGCCTTTAGTTTTTCCTGAAAGCTCCGCCATGCGATCTGCGTGGTGTAGATTGAAACCCAACGGTTGTAGTTTGCTGTCCAGGATGGATTCGCTGAGCCAGGTTTCAGTAAAACAGAGAGCAGCAGACCAAGCAAAGTTCTTATTTATCCTGTTAAGTAGATGTAGTTCCTCCATTTTGTTTGGTAAAGAGTGGAGATTCGCCAGGTGAATGGATGGAAGCGCAGTTTGGAATCCCCACTGTCGCAGCTTTACAAGCGCTCCAGCGCGTTTACCTCATCTGCATCTTTTCCATGTCCCATAAAAGGCCGCTGCACCTCCAACCAGGATCTCCAAAAAAACTTTCTGGGTTTGTGAAAACTGGAGAAAAACTGATCGGGATTGACTGCCTGATGTTAAGCAGTTCGTCTCTTGAATAGGTTGTTGGGTTTGAATATCCGTAATTACAGATAATAAGCAAAAACCAGAATAGTACTAGAGAGCACAGTACCGAGGCGCCATCTTTCTTATTAATTAATCAAAGACCCAGACAAAGTTTTAATTCTTTTGAAAGCCTGACTCTTAGTCTTGTCCACCCTAATTGGGAAAATCAAAAACCTGTTGAATTTGTTACTGTCTGTCGTCCACCTGTTCCTTACTCAGAGTTTCTGTCTGATTTCTTAGACTGTTTTCAGCACTGTAGCCAGGCTGACATAGAGTCAGAGCTCTGTAGAGCCGAGTATTCCTTTCACTTTAACTAGTAGTGACTTCATGGATTTCTTTACAAATAAAATTTTAGACATTAGAGAAAAAATTATTCATAACCATCTCAAAGATTATTCTTCATGTTCGGCTGCTTTCAGCACTGCTGGCATTGGTTTAGACCAGTGCTTCTCAATAATTTTCTGTTATGCCCTCCCTAGGAAGAACAAAACCGTTTGAAGGTTACAAATGATCTTCTTACAGCCTGTGACAGTGGACTCATCTCTGTTCTTGTCCTGTTGGACCTCAGTGCAGCTTTCATACTGTTGACCATAACATTTTATTACAGAGATTAGAGCATACTATAGGTATTAAAGGTACTGCACTGCAGTGGTTTGAATCATATTTTTCTAATAGACTCCAATTTGTTCATGTAAATGGGGAGTTTTCTTCACACACTAAGGTTAATTATGGAGTTGATCTGTCAAACCAGATATTACTCTGGTTGGCATTACTTTGGCCTCCAGTAACACTGTGAGAAATCTTGTCATTTTTGGCCAGGATGTGTCCTTCAATGCACATATTAAACAAATATGTAGGACCGCTTTTTTCATTTGTGCAATATTTCTAAAATTAAAAACATCTTTTCTCAGGCTGATGCTGAAAAGCGAATTTATTACATTTATTACTTCTAGGCTGGACTATTGTAATTCATTATTATCAGGCTGTCCTAAAAGCTCCCTGAAAAGCCTTCAGCTGATCCAAAATGCTGCAGCTAGAGTACTGACAGGGACTAGAAAGAGAGAGCAGATTTCTCCCATATTGGCTTCTCTTCATTGGCTCCCTGTTAAATCTAGAATAGAATTTAAAATCCTTCTCCTCACCTACAAGGTCTTGATTAATCAGGCACCATCTTATCTCAAAGACCTCATAGTACCATATCACCCCAACAGAGCACTTCTCTCTCAGACTGCTGGCTTACTTGTGGTTCCTAGGATACTTAAGAGTAGAATGGGAGGCAGAGCCTTCAGCTTTCAGGCCCCTCTTCTGTGGAACCAGCTTCCAGCTTGTATTCGGGAGACAGACACCCTCTCTATTTTTAAGATTATGCTTAAAACTTTCCTTTTTGATCAAGCTTATAGTTAGGGCTGGATCAGGTGATCCTGAACCACACCTTAGTTATGCTGCTATAGGCCTAGGCTGCTGGGGGTTTCCCATAATGCGCTGTTTCTTTTCATTCACCTCATTTACTTTGTTTATACTTCACTCTGTAATCATTAATTGTTATTAATCTCTGGCTCTCTTCCACAGCATGTCATTTTTCTCTCCCCTCAGCCCCAACCGGTCACAGCAGATGACTGCCCCTCCCTGAGCTGGAGGTTTCTTCCTGTTAAAAAGGAGTTTTTCCTTCCCACTGTCACCAAGTGCTGCTCATACTGGGTCGTTTTGACTGTTGGGTTTTCTCTGTATTATTGTAGGGTTTTTACCCACAATACAAAGCACCTTGAGGCGACTGTTCGTTGTGATTTGGCGATATATAAATAAAATTGAAATGAATTGAATCCTCCTTCTTTTGATGATGATAGCGGCTTGTCTGTCTCTTTTTGTTTAATTACTAATAAAAACAACTGTATTCTAATGCTAATCTTGCTGCCTCCTTTTTCTTTTTTTAACCCAAACACTTTTTGTTACTTCCTCACATCCCCTGGACTTTTTAAAGGAATGTAACAGATGAGGTTCTTGTCCACGACTTTTTAAAAAGGAGGTCTGGAAGCAGCATTATTTGTTTTTTGTTATATTTATTATGTTTGTGGCTAGCAAGGTTTTGCCTGTTGCATATACAACTTACCAGATAAGTCAGGTAAGTGTCCAGCTGAGGTTTTTTGTGTTCTTCCACTCCAGAGTGAGGGGGCAACAGAGAGAAAAAATTGTATGCAGAGACGGTGGGAGCTAGGGAGATGGAAATAAAAAGGTTGGAAGTAGAGACCACCATCAGATTGCGTCGGCTGGAACTGTGAAGTTCCAGTTGGTTGCCATCTTGTGATCAAACTTAGGTACATGGACTTTCCAGAGAGAAGGGTGTTCTTTTGGATAGGTGATTCTATTTTACTTCATTGCAAGAGAATTTTGTATCTGGGAATAGATGATTTATTTAAATTAGCCATGGGTATCCACTTTGCAGCAGGCTGCCATGCTGGCAGATGAGTTTGCCTTAATTCATAACATTAATGGTGCTGAGCTCTGTTGCCGATGTGATACATCACAGAGACTTTGCAGTGTTACAGGTTAGAAGGCTGGAAATGGTGATTTTTCTTTTTCTACAAATCATGCCATTTTGTTGCATCTGTCAAAGCTAAAACATAAGCAGCAAGCAGACTCTCAATGGCAGAAAGTGCTTTGCTTGATGAAAGTGGAGGACTGACGGGTGTAGGGAAAAGCAGCCACATTTTGAGTATCATGGTTTATAGCCACACTCGTGGAAGGCTGACGGCCTCTGAGTTGTTTCCCACTTGGTGGTTTTCTAGTCCTTTTCATGGCCAGTGCATACTTCCATTTTGACTAGGGATGTTCCTGGTCACTAATTTCATAGTCGCCTAAACAAAGAAAAAGTCTAAAATTAAGAAACATATCAAATTAAATGTTATGCCTATTTAATATCAAAAGAAACATAAAATGTTGGGGAGTAATTGTGCACATCCCTAATCTTGACACTAAAACTTTAGGTTCTGCAGATTTGTATTATCATTTTTGTTCTGTCATCACTTTAAGTGAAAGGATTACAGGATTCCTCTCCAGCATGGAAATACATGAAATTACATTTTAGTAATTTAGAGTTCTGGTTAAGTACAAATAAATATTTGTAATATATTTTATGAAATACAAAAATGTGAATTTTGGAGGGTTTTCATGGTGTTTGGAGCTGAGCGGTTGAAATCACTGCCACTATGTAAAAGCGCACAAGCCAGAACGAGTCAAGCAGCTCTGGCCCAACATGACTTATAGGTGCACCAAATCCAGACATCCACGACCAAATTAATTTGAAAGAAATGCATCAATATCTTTAAGTTTTATACATTTAAAGCATAACAGACATTCTGATATTGAGCTGAACTTTGCTAATCAGAAGGTCAGAACTCAAAGGATATTTGCATCAGTGGCCAGATATTTTTGTCACATTGGTACACTTTAAATTTTATTGGTGACATGCTCACAAAGTAGATATCTGATAATGATCAAGACTAGGATCTAATCTTTTATCTGATGCTTTTCTATCATTTTTGTCCCACCCCCCCACCCCCACTTTAGACCTCCCACAACATGTCTGTAAGCAAGAGGAAGATCTAGATGACCAGCAGGTCTGTAACCAGGAGGGGAACTCCATTCTGGACCAGGAGGACCCAGAGCTTCCACAGATTAAAGAGGAACCAGAAGAACTCTGTACCAGTCAGGTGCTTGTACTGAAGGTGGAGACTGATACCTTCATGGTGACTCCTACTTATGAGGAAAGGGAACCAGAACCAAACAGTGACCAGCTCCCTTCTTACAACTCTCCTGATCCAGACAGTCGAGATGAGGATGAAAGTGAGCATGTGGACTCAGGATCAAGTAGAAATGCAGAGCCAGAGAAGAGGGGACACCACAGAAACAATAACAAAGTGGACAATTGTCCTGTGTCAGAGAGTCAGTGTAAAACTGACACAAGTAAAAAGTCTTTAAAATGTGACACTTGCGGTAAAACCTTTGAGTATAAATACAAACTGACTAAACATCAGAGAGTCCACACAGGTGAGAAGCCCCATTCTTGTAGTACCTGTGGAAAGATCTTTAGTTACTTGTCTGCATTAAAAACTCACATGAGAATTCACACAGGTGAGAAGCCATATTCCTGCAGCATCTGTGGGAAAATATTTAGTTACTTATCTGCATTAAAAACTCACATGAGAAATCACACAGGTGAGAAGCCACATTGTTGTAGCACCTGTGGGAAAAGATTCAGTGACATGATGAACTTGAAATCTCACATGAGAGTTCACACAGGTGAGAAGCCATATTCATGTAGCACATGTGGGAAAAGATACAGCGATAGGACAAACTTGAAAACTCACATGAGAATTCATACAGGTGAGAAGCCATATTCATGTAGCATCTGTGGGAAAAGATACAGTGATAGGACAAACTTGAAAACCCACATGAGAACTCACACCGGTGAAAAGCCATATTTCTGTAGCACCTGTGGGAAAAGATTCACTTATAGGATACAGTTGAGAAGGCATATGAAAATCCATATTGGTTAAGTTTCAGTGTTTGAGAGTTGTTGGATGGAGTTGTTTGTTGATAGTAGAGCTCACATTTGTGATAAACCAAACCACTGCAAAACCTGAAAGAAAAGCTGATTCCATAGTCAGGTCCATATGGAATAATAGCTGTCTAGAATAGTAAATAACTAGCGTTTTGTTGTGCTGTAAGGAAAACCTTGATTTTACATCCCTTCATCCATTTTCTGCCTCTTGTCTGGGGCAGAATCATGGCACCTGCAATCTAAGCACTGAAATCCAGACCTTCCTCTTCCCAGCTACCTGCTCCTGCTCATCCAGGGGGAAAACAAGGGATTCCTATTTCAGCCAAGAGGTATATCTCCAACATAAAGTTTTCTACCGCTGTCTCACTGCATGGTGTGTATTACATGAGAAAAGTGATGCAATTTTCACAGCTGTGAATTAGGTTGTGCTCTAAGGCTGAACCTGCTGCTTTCAGTTCTTATCACAGATAAAAGGATACAAAATGTGTACATGTTGTCTTGCTTGTAATCGCTATCTGTGTTTACCTCTGTGCTGCAAACAGATGCTGCAGTAATTTTGTTTGGACCATAAAATGTGTTTGCAGCACAAGAAAGGGGAGCGTGTTCTCCCACGTTTGTGCCCTTTGGCTTCCGTGTCCAGACGAGGACCCGCCCACACTCATACGTAAAGGATCAGTTCACGAAGCACGATGGAAACGCAGGCCCGTTCTTAAGCATTTCGCCAGTTTATTGAAACTGATACCAGCACTGGCACGAGCACCAGCACCTTGGCGGTGAAAAAGTAGTGAGAGAGGAGACTGGCTCCAGAGCCCATGCCGTACATTGAGGTGAAATGGACTACAGCCAGCTGTATTGCTCAATCTCACACACTAGCTCATACTCTTTCCCCACAGGAATGTGATGTTCCATGTCCCAAGGGCTAGTTTGAGTTGCCAGTAATCCAACCATGAGAGCTTCCGCCGTTGACTGCCCCCCTTATACATTGCACCCAATCTCTACATTACCTCTTGCAGGTGGTTACCCCTGAAGAGGGCGGGCTCACATTGCCTTTTTAGGCTGTGCTCGACTGGGCCCCATGTGTTAAGGTGCTCTTCCTCAAGCCTCCTCCCCAGGCCTGGTTCCAGGGTAGGACCCCAGTAACCATTGTCCTAGGCAGGGTGAGCTGATCCCTTGTACTTTCTTGCTTCATAGGGGGACACCTAAATTGCTCTTTGTCTGCCCCCTAACCCAGAACCAGTTTACCTTGGGAGACCCTACCAGGGACAAAACCCCCTGACATCATAGCCTCTGGGATCACTGGGACTAGGGATGGGAATTGATAAGAATTTAGCGATTCCATTTCCATTATTGATATCACTTATGGATTCGATTCCTTATCGATTCTCATTGGGTTAGCGAATAAAATATACCACCAGTGGGTTGGTTTGCATTAACTTTTTTTTAATATAAAGTAGAACAAAATTAAAACTGGTATAAAAATAAGAATTCCTCTTTCAAAATTAATATATTAATATTTTAACATTTTAACATAAAATACAACTGCAGCGTGTGCGAGAACCAGCCTCTGAGCCAGCCAGACTCTGGCAGTCCTCACCAACTAAATGTTACAGGAGATGGAGATTACTCATACAGTACAGTGAAAGCAGTACAGCAAAATAGGGTTGCCAATATCGATTATTCCATTGATTAATCGAGTGAGCTGATTAGAAATACTTTTTGGTATTAGCAATCCATATGCATATTTTAACTTCCATACTGCAGTTTTTTGTTTGTTTTTGCTGTGTGAAACAAATAGCGGTGGATGGAGCAGCTACAAAGTTCTATTTTCTTCACGTTGGCACTTACTGATCAGGTGGTTGATGAAGGACCTCCAGCTGTTTCAAAGTAAAGGTTTTAACGGCGGTTACAGGGAAAAGCGCTGCTGCTTTGGACACTAGAAAAACGTTTCCTTTCGCTCCATCCAAGGCTCCACCTTTTTGCGCTTGCTGCGCGTGCAGAGACTGCACGTAAAACAGTTGCTGCTGTTGCTGAAACACTGTGAAGGTAATTTTGTGATGCTTTTTATCTTGAGGCTTCTGTCTTGACGCTGTTGGATATATTCCAAACCAAATAAGGCGCATGTGTAATGTAATCACGTAAATGTGTCCTCACGTCAATGGAATCGATAAGCGGAAATCGTTAAGCAAGCAGACTAACGATTCCAAGGAATTGAATTACTGGGAACCCGTTCTCTACAAGAACCGGTTCTCAATTCCCATCCCTAACTGGGACACCCAAACCCCTCCACCACAATAAGGTTGCAATTCTCAGAAGGGTAATTTTACATTTATCTGAATTTATATTTTCTTTATTCTTTTAAGTTGTAGAGGTGATAAACCTTAGTTGTGGATTGAAGATCTTACTAGTTTTGTTATACAGCTTTGTTATAGAAAACCAAGCATGAATTCTTTTTTGTGACTTGTTTTTTAATAGCCTATATTTGATTCCTCCATCATTCAGTAGAGGTTTTAATACACAGAGTTAAAAGCTGGAAAATGACACACATAAGACCAATAATATCAAGTTATTATGTACTTCACTTCATGTGTTGTGATGTAGATTTAAACTTCAGTATGCACTCAAGGGTTATGCATTTTTAAAGTTTAAATAAAAATTTTTATAAAACGTCTTCAGACTAAATTTATTTTTCTTAAGTGTAATCTCTAAGCTATGAAAGCATTATGAGTGGTTGTTCTGCCTTCTTCAGAGACCTTTTAGAGGTCTCTGAAGAAAAAAGTAAGGAAATTTGTGTTTGGTCAATTATCTTTGTTTTAACAATGCTTCTTGGCAATAAATCTTACAGTGTTGGAAAGCCTGTTTATTTCCCCTTAAATGGTGCTACTTTTGCAAGGAAAATACATTTATGAGTGGAGCAGCAGAGCTGAGTATGTGGGTTGTGCCCATAAAAACTTGCCAAATCTTCTCTGCCAATGCCAAACACCTTATTCTGATAGTGACTTTCATTTTGATCTTATGGTACCCCAGGTGCTGACAATCAGCACTGAAATTAAAGCCTAAAATACATTATTATCTGTGGTAGTGATACTTCTGTATTTGTCACAGATACAGAAAAATCATGAGGGATGTGCACCGGATCCAACTCCGGATGCTGATCAGTGAATTATCTGGTGATTATCTAATTTATAATCCACCAAAGATGTCATATCAGATCTCTTCACATATCTCAATGAACAGACAAGAGTGGACCCTGAAAAATCCCAACTTTGGGTATTCATCTGTGAAATAAATAATTTTCATGTCACTGTACCTGCACAGTCTCTGACATTACCCTGTGTCTGTGTGTGGAGGAGCACAGCTTGGCCAGAAAGCAGAGGACACATCACGATAATAAATCATAATAAAGCATTAAAAGTGATGTTCAAAGATCCAGTGGAGTAAAAGCTAAACAGTGCTAGAGCTTTCCTACTTAGCCATAGGTCACTTAATACCTAATTCAGGGTTCTAGCCAGAAATTTTTTTTTAGCCGTGCAGGTCATGGAAGGCACCTGAATCTGATTGGACCATGTGACCTGATGCCGCTAGGGAGTGTGGATCCCTCTAGTCTGTGTTACGCTGCTCTAAAATAAGATTACCAGAGTGTGCTGTGCGTATCTGCTTGCTAAATTCAATGATAGAACAGCAAACTGGTGAAATTCGCAGAGTGTGCTTTGGATAAAGCATGTGAAGATTACACTATGAAATGTTATCTAGAGATTTATAATTAGTTATTTAATTTGAAGCTGTATTGTTTAACATTATAGAAACATTTCCTTCAGCACAGAGTTAAAAACAGAACAGGACTTATGATGAGGACAACGTGGACACACTATCAGTCATTTTATAAAATCTCCTCTTTAAGGTCTTCACACTCACAGCCTGTTTTAGATCAAGATTCACCTTCTAAATGCTCAGCTGTTTTTTAACAGTTTGAGACAGTGTTTCTTTCCATTTTAAAAGAAGTGGTCTCGCATTCAAGACCTTCTAATTCCCCTCAAGATATCCTCCCATCTTGTTTGCTCAAAGAAACTCTTCACATCACTGGGCCTAGTATTTTGCTTATATTAAATGCCTCACTGTTATCAGGTTGTGTACCAGCTGCATTCAAACATGCTGTTGTGCAGCCCATTATTAAAAAGAAAAATCTGGAGACAAATGTTCTTTCTTATTACAGGCCAATTTCTAAAATACATTTTATGTCCAAAATATTGGAAAAGGTTGTTCTTAATCAACTTCAAGCCTTTTTAACTATGAATGGTGTCTGTGAAGAGTTTCAGTCTGGTTTTAGATCCCACTCACAGCACTGAGACAGCACTTTTAAGAGTTTTTAATGATCTTCTTTTAACTGTTGACTCGGGTTGCTCTGCTGTCTTGGTTCTTTTAGACTTGACACAGTTGATCACAGCATTCTCTTTTCTAGACTTGAACATGTTGTGGGTCTTACAGGCACAAGTCTTATTTGAGTGAGAGGACTTTTTCTGTAGCCCTGGGGGAACACTCCTCTTCCCCAGCACCTATTTGTTGTGGTGTACTTCAGGGGTCCATTTTAGGTCCAGTCTTGGTTTCATTTTATATGCTGCCTTTGGGATGGATTTTTAGAAAGTATAATATTCCTTTTCATTGTTATGCTGATGACATCCAAATTTATTTACGTATTAAAGTGGATGCTTCTGTCTCACTGTGGCCTCTGTTTAACTGTCTTCATGATGCCAGAGACTGGCTAACACAGAATTTTTTTACTTTAAATGAAAACAAGACAGAAACTATTGTGTTTGGAAGTCGTATCCCTGTGGATAAGCTAACTAATATCCTTGGCCATCTTGCGTCTTACTGTTCTTCAAGCAGTAGAAATCTTGGAGTGTTTTTTGATAGTTCCTTTAAACTTGAGAAGCAAGTAAACACAGTTGTAAAGACCAGTTTTTATCAGTTAATATCAGCTAATCCTACCTTTCTCCAAAGGACCTTGAAAAACTTATTCATGCTTTCATCACCTGTAGATTGGACTACTGTAATTCTCTGTATTCAGGTCTTGAACAATCATCTCTTCATTATTTGCAGTTAGTCCAAAGTGCTGCTGCACACATTTAACAGGTACCGGAAAGCATGATCACATCACTCCAGTTTTAGCAGGTTTACACTGGCTCCTTGTCCAATTTCATATTGATTTTAAGATTCTTTTACTTAATTTTAAAGTTTTAAATGGAATGGCACCCAGCTACCTAGCTAAGCTGCTCAATCTATATAACCCTAAAAGAGCACTGCAATCAGCTAGCCAGATGCTCTTACTGCAGTCAAGGTCTTGTTTTAAACATAGAGGGGATCTCAGTGACTGAGAGGCACTCGCAGCCGCTAGACCCCTAGACTCTGGAATAATCCACTAGACCTGGAATAATCTAGACTCCTAGAATCTGGAATAATCTGCCATTGCATATTTGTACTGCAGGGTCTGTTCAGTCATTTAAATCCTCTCTAAAAACTCACCTTTTTACCTTGGCTTTTAATTCAAGTTCAGTTTGAGTCCCATCAGGTTTTAAGTTGTGGTGTTTCTTGTTTTTAGCTTGTCATTGGTCATATTTATTGTATTGTATTATGTTTGTTTCTTTTTATGTCTTATCTTTTTTTTTTTTGAACATTCTTTATTTAAGAGTATGTGTTATTATGAACCCAACATATGTGCATCTGTACATATTTACCTGCATACACATAATACAACAGAAAAAAGAAAACAAACACACAAAAAAAAAAAAAAAGGAGGGAAAAAAAAAAGGAGGGAAAAAAAAAAAAAAAGGGGGGGGGGGGGTTAGTGTCTCAGCAAACAATTAACATGCATTTCAGCAACTGAAATCGATCAAAATGGTCCTTGTGGACTCACATGAGGGGTGGGTGAACCCACCCGGCGTCTTCCATAGAGAAGAGGAAGAACAAAACCCACAAAAGGGACTGACACAACTTCTTAGAACCTACATCTTCATCTGTGAGACCATCCAAAGTGGGAGATGGCTGGGGTCCATACTCTTAGAAAGACGTCCATTTTTACTTGAAGTGTTGCCGTTATCTTTTCCATTGTATACACCCCTTTCAGTCTTTCTTGCCATTGTTGAAGGGTGGGGGGCAAAGGCGTGAACCAGGACAGAGTTATCATTTTCCTTGCAACCAGTAGAAGAATCTGTAGTAACTGAACTTCCTTTTTCCCAATATTTCCTCCTGGGGTCAAGCCCAATATGTAATGCAGTGGGTTCAGCGGTAGTGTGAACTTAAAAATTTTTTGAACTTCTGTCTGCACTCCCTGCCAGAATGAGGTCAATGCTGGGCAGTCCCAGAAAATATGAGTGTGATCCCCTATCTGGTTACAATTCCTCCAACACAAATTTGTAGCATTCCTGTCGTATTTTGAGATACTAAAGGGCGATTTAAAGAATCTCATTTTCAATTTCCAATCAAATTCCTTCCACCCTGGGCTATGGGTGATCTTATGACCATTTTCACAAACCCTCTCCCACTCTTCGTCTTCAATAACAATGTTCATTTCCAGTTCCCACTTTTGTTTTATATCTAAGGAATTGTCAGAGAAATGCATCTGTAAGTGTCTATATATATTAGACACAATCTTCCTCTTGCTATTTTCCTCTACGCATTTTACCATAAACTTTTCCAGGGGTATTATATTTTGTTTCAAAGTAGGCCATTCCTTGTGTGATAAGAGAAAGTTTCTTAATTGTAAATATCTATAAAAATCTTTAGAGCATAATCCATATTTGTCTTGTAGCTGCTTAAATGACTTAAGGGTTTCTCCATTGAATAACTGGTTGATTCTTATTAATCCCTGCTGTGCCCATCTCTGGTATCCTGTATCCAGTTTGTTTGGAAAAAAGTCAATAATCTTGGCTATTTTCACTATGCGTGATATTGTTAAAGGTGCTCCTATTTTTTTCCTCACCAAGGACCAAACCCTGTGCGTACAGATAATCCACTCATTTTCAACTTTTAAATCTTTCCATTTCTTTCCCTCCATAAATGGGATCCCTTCAAGAGGTACCAACTGGCACGCATTATTCTCCAGGCCAATCCAGTTCGTCTCCTCATCTTGTACAAGCCATTCGACCACGACACGAAGTTGTGCTGCCCAGTAATACAACTTCAAATTAGGCAAACCGAGACCACCTCTTTCTCTTGGGCTGAATAGTAGTTTCTGCCTAATCCTTGGCTTCCTCCTCTGCCAAATAAAGTTATTAATCATTTTATCTAAAGTTTTAAAAGCAGAGGCAGGTATCCAAATAGGGAGTGCCTGAAATAGATACATTAATCGTGGGAGTAAATTCATTCTCACTGTTTCTATTCTGCCCAATAAGGACAGAGGAAGAATCTCCCATCTGGTTAGGTCCGACTTTATTTGTGTGATTAGTCTACCATAATTTCCATTAAATAGTTGCGAGGTTTGTGGTGTAATCATCACACCCAAGTATTTAAACCCCCTTTTGGGCCAATTAAAAGTGGCCTCTTTATCTAAACTTTTTGGCCATTTGCCCACCAGCATCATAGCCTCTGACTTGGTTTCATTGATCTTGTAGCCTGAGATTTCTCCAATATCTCTTAAACCAGTCATGAGCCTGGGGATCGAACTCAGAGGGTTAGAAATATACAAAATAATGTCATCCGCGTATAATGAAATTTTATGAGTGACTCCTCCTGCTGTTACTCCATGAATTCTAGAGTCTGTCCGTATGCTTTCCGCCAGGGGCTCGATACTAATTGCAAATAGTAGAGGCGAAAGAGGACATCCCTGCCTAGTCCCTCTTTTTAAACTAAAATTCTTTGAGGAATATCCATTCACCCGTACTTTGGATGTGGGTCCAGAATATAACACAGTAATCCAATTAATAAAATCTCTATGAAATCCCATTTTTTCTAGTGTGTGTCTCAGGTACTGCCAGTCAACCCTATCAAATGCTTTTTCAGCATCAAGGCTGAGAAGCATTGAAGGATCCTGTTTTTGTTTTGCCACAGAGATCACATTTAAGGTTCTCCTAATATTATTTATCCCTAGACGTCCCGTTATAAATCCTGTTTGGTCCGGTTTAATTATTGTGTGGATACATTTTTGAATTCGATTTGCCAATATTGTAGTCAGAATTTTTAAATCACAGTTAAGCAAACTTATTGGTCTGTAGGATGAACAATTTGTGGGGTCTTTGCCTTCCTTGGGAATTATAGATATTATTGCTTCTGACCTTATGTCTTATCTTTTGCTCTATTTATTTTATTGTCTTATAGATTCTATCTTGCTTATTTTGCAGTCAACTTGTGAAGCATTTTGCTCAACTCTGTTGCTTTTAAATGTGCTATAGAAATAAAACTGACATTGACAAATTGACATTTATAGTTTATAGGTGTATTTTATATGAATGAAACAGTGAAGAAGTCAGTGTTATAAATATTTCACAGTAATCAAATTGTTGCCATAGCATACCCCGATAATGTGCTAAATGTAGACAAGAATGCCTTTTTTTTCATCATGCAGAATGTACAATGAGATTGGAGGGTCACTCTTGTTAGAGTAGAATAGAATAGAATAGAATAGAATAGAATAGAACTTTATTATCATTATACATACAACTAAATTAATCATTATACAACAAATTATTATATAACAACATTCCATCATAATATAATGAAATTACGTTCGGAACAACCATCCAGAGAAGAACAGACAAGACTAACATAGGGGAGATGGGTGTCCGCAGCCGCTGCCGTTTTCACTGGCACCGCCGCTACAATCAGTCCCCGGAAAAGGAAAACAAACACACATCATGGGGTAGTTAGGTTAAAAAAAAGTCATCTGGTACGGTGCTCAAAATGAGCACCATACCAGAGTCCAAAAAAAACCACCTTAGCAAAGCATATTTGCACATTTAAAGCCAGGATAGCAATATG
Source organism: Archocentrus centrarchus (assembly GCF_007364275.1). NCBI lineage: Eukaryota > Metazoa > Chordata > Actinopteri > Cichliformes > Cichlidae > Archocentrus > Archocentrus centrarchus. Next base: position 31,807,657 of record NC_044362.1, on the reverse strand, counting down.
GTGGGTGAGGGAGGGGCAGGAGGGGATGCAGACAGAGACAAGAGGGTGGGGGCATTGTGGAGCCAGATGCCAGCTCCTAGCCAAAACAGTTCGCTGATAGTGATGGAAGTTCATCAGCGGCCGTGGTACACCAGATCCAGCTTCACAAATCACAGAGAGGGCTGAGGGGAAGAGCGACCATCACACATTGTCCCGGAGAGATATGATTACCAGCCCAAGGCCGGCTAGGGAGCCGAATTCCTGATAATGCAGATGTTGTTTTGGAACAGGCTGCTTGTTTTTTTTTTGTTCCAACAGCCTTCAGTCTCACTGGGGAACCCATTCAGTAAATCCAATATTCCAGATTCATTAGTTACCATCCTCACTGTGCAGAACAGAACCTTATCTCCAGATCTAACCCCTCTCGCCTGCGAGCACGTTCTCAGCTGGACTACGCGTCCAGCTTCCGCCTCAGGTCCACCAGGCTTTGAGTCTGGGTCTGTACGGCTCTGCACAGCCCATCCACCTGCAGCCTCGGCAGATGTCAAACTGCTGCCCAGGTTTTCTCAATTTCCCGGTAAATCAGGTATCCTCGGAGCCCAAACAGAAGAGATACCACTACAAAATACCAAATATGTATATGTCTTCCACATCCTCGACCTCCAGAGCAGAGAGGCACACAGGTCTCCACGAGCCCCAAGAAACGATGACGTATCCAACGGGGTCTGTTCCACTCGGACACGCAGGCTCCCCTTTCCCCGATCTCATAGTGGAGAAAATTAGATCAGTGGTGTTCAGGGCCCAGTTTGCCTCATCCATGTTGCTTCTAATCTTATTCTTATTCGGACAGTGTGTGAGAGACGCTCTTACAGCAAGCAGCAAGCAGGAGAGATGGGGAGGGCAGGAAGGCAGGAGAGAGATAGAATGCGACCGTCCCCGTCAGAGAGCAGTGGAGAACAGTTCAATGCCATGCTGTAGAAAGTCACACTTTCTAGAAATATAAAATAAAATAGAATGTATAAAAATGAGAATTATAAAAAATAAACTAGAGTATATACATATAAACATGATGATGGCTGAGTATTACACTGTAATGAATGATTATTGAATATTGCGCATTATAGGGGATACATATTGTTCAGGAAGAATAATATAGTATTGCACAGAGATGTGGGTAGTGCGCAGTTAGACTGAGTGAGTGTGAGTCAGGGGTGGTTATTGCTTTGGCAAAGAAACTGTTCTTTGCTAAACCCTCCCTCTGCTTCCTGCTCTCTAACTCAGCACCTCCTCTCTGTCCACCTGTCTCCTTGTTCCCGCCCCTTCAGATCTACACTTTTAAGATGGGTGTAACCAGCATGTGGTCACGTGTAAGACCTGACAGGCCCTATTCACTGCCTATACTCACGTTGTTTAGATCAGAGCTCAGACTAGTTTCAGTTATAAGGAAGTGAAACTCACACAGTCACTGACACTGAGAGGAGAAATGGCACAGAAAGGAGTTCAGCTGGACCGAGAAACCTTCTCTTGTTTGATCTGTTTGGATCTACTGAAGGATCCGGTGACTATTCCCTGTGGACACAGCTACTGCATGAACTGTATTAAAGGCTTCTGGGATGAAGAGGAGGAGAAGAAAATCTGCAGCTGCCCTCAGTGCAGACAGACCTTCACACCGAGGTCTGTCCTGGTGGAAAACACCATGTTAGCAGATTTAGTGGAGAAGTTCAAGAAGACTGGACTCCAAGCTGCTCCTGCTGATCATTGCTATGCTGGACCTGAAGATGAGGCCTGCGATGTCTGCACTGAGAGAAAAATGAAGACAGTGAAGTCCTGTTATCTCTGCTCTGTGGATGAACATAAAGGCCACAACACAGTCTCAGCTGCAGCAGAAAGGACTGAGAGGCAGAGAGAGCTCGAGGTGAGTCGAATAAACATCCAGCAGAGAATCCAGGACAAAGAGAAAGATGTGAAGCTGCTTCAACAGGAGGTGGAGGCCATCAATCAGTCTGCTCATAAAACAGTGGAGCACAGTGAGAAGATCTTCACTGAGCTGATCCGTGTGATCCAGAAAAGAAGCTCTGATGTGAAGCAGCAGATCAGATCCCAGCAGGAAACTGAAGTGAGTCGAGTCAAAGAGCTTCAGGAGAAGCTGGAGCAGGAGATCACTGAGCTGAAGAGGAAAGACGCTGAGCTGAAGCAGCTCTCACACACAGAGGATCACATCCAGTTTCTACACAACTACCCCTCACTGTCAGCACTCAGTGAGTCTACACACTCATCCAGCATCAATATCCGTCCTCTGAGATACTTTGAGGATGTGACAGCAGCTGTGTCAGAGCTCAGAGAGAAACTACAGGACATCCTGAGAGAGGAACGGACAAACATCTCACTGACAGTCACTGAAGTGGATGTTTTACTGTCAGATCCACCAGAGCCAAAGACCAGAGCTGGATTCTTAAAATATTCACAGGAAATCACATTGGATCCAAACACAGCACACAAACAGCTGTTATTATCAGAGGGGAATAGAAAAGTAACATTTGTGAAACGTCAACAGTCTTATTCTGATCATCCAGACAGATTTACTTATTGGTTTCAGGTCCTGAGCAGAGAGAGTCTGACTGGACGTTGTTACTGGGAGGTGGAGTGGAGAGGGAAACGAGTTTATGTAGCAGTCGCATACAAGAATATCAGCAGAGCAGGGTGGGACAGTGAATGTGGATTTGGACGTAATGACAGATCTTGGGCATTAAACTGTGTATCAGACAGTTTTATATTTTGGTATGACAACATCAAAACACGTGTTTCCAGAGTAGGAGTGTACCTGGATCACAGAGCAGGTATTCTGTCCTTCTACAGCATCTCTGAAACCATGACTCTCCTCCACAGAGTCCAGACCACATTCACTCAGCCGCTCTATGCTGGATTGATGCTTTATCATGATTATGGAAACTCTGCTGAGTTCATTAAGCTGAAATAGAAGAAGTCTTTCATATTGTTGTGGGTTTAAATCTGTATTTTAGTTCATGTTATTTTCTCTCCATCATTGTTGTGGCATTTCTGCACTGCACAGAGATCAGCTGTCAGTCAAACATTATGGGTGGTACCTTGACATCTTCTAGTTGTTCTCTTGATGTATTGGAGTTTTTCTGTTTTCCTGTGTCTGTTTAGCCATGGAGGCTATCACTGCTCATGATGATTTTGATTTAAAAAAAAATATTTCCCCACATGAAAATGTAAACTTCTCTGTGCTCTAAATGTTTGCTGAATATTTGTATTGATGTATTTGTATGTTGTTGATTCTCTTCCTTTATCACACAGATTTTGTTCTCATTACTTTGTATATTTGGAAAGACATCTATAATTACATTCAACTCTTTGACAGTCAGTTATCTTTGGTTTCTTAGAAAAAGAACATCAGCACTGCACAGAGAGGGAAATTTGGACATAATGATGAATCTTGACCATTAAAGTATTTTTCTGAACTGTGATCTTTCAGCTATCTTCACTAAAAATGCTTCATTACACAGAAATGAGCTGATCAAACCCTTTATATCAGGGATCCTCAAATCCAGGCGTCGAGGTCCGGTGTCCTGCAGGTTTTAGATGTGTCCCGCATCCAACCCACCTGATTCAAATGGCTGAATTACCTCCTCAGTATGCAGTCAAGTTCTCCAGAGTCCTGCTAATGTCTTCTATATTTGACTCAGGTGTGTTGAAGCAGAGACACATCTAAAACCTGCACAACACCAGACCTCGAGGCCTGGATTTGAGGATCCCTGCTTGATATTAAAGTACATTGTGTCATAAATCAAAAGTTAAACTGATGCTTCAGTGTGAACACCTTTCTTTACAGCTATCAATAAAGCATCAATACTTTACTGCTGTGATGGAAATAAAACACCTGTGAGTGTGACGTCTGTAAGGCAGGTAAGCATGCTGTGATGGTCTGCTCCAACTGTGCTGCAGAAAGAAACCTTAAACATGAGGAACTGTCAGGACATCACAGACTGTTCCTTAACTCAGCCGGGATCATTGGGAACCTCAAATTCTGTGTTCAGGATTCTGCGCAGTACCGGAGTGTGTGTGAGGAGGGCAGCAGTACACCTTTGATGCGTCTAATCTACCTGAAGGCCAAAAGAAGAAGGAAAACGGAAATGACGTACCTCAGATTGAGCTCGCTCATTGCTGTATAACAGGCTTTGGTTTGGTGGAATGAGAAGTGATTATATCAGCTGTTGCAACAATGCCTTCAGTTCAGCATCTGAGAGAGTTCATCAGGGAGAGGTTAACTGCTGCTGCAGAAGAAATCTTCTCCGAGTTTGAGAAAACCATCGTCCAGTTTGAGGAGGAGCTCAGTCAGCGCAGACTGGCGGATATCAGCCGGACACCCGAGATAAAGTTACGCAGTACTGGTAAGATTACCTGACGAGAGTGCGGGGCCATCACGTGGTCAAAGTGCTTTTCGGGCAGTTTGAATGTGTGAAAATAGAACTCCGGTTTTCGGTCATTGGTAGTGAATAAACGATAGTTTTTATACCGCAGTAAAGTGTATCTGTCCAAGAGGTAAACCAATAACATCACAGTTTTATAAAGATATATTAAAGGACTGGATTAATGTTGGGATAATAACGCAGAGTTATAAAGACATTGCCTGAGGTCACTGACAATAGAGCACAGAGGGATTTTTGAAGGGGTTCCATTCTCTGGCGCAGTGCAATCAGGAGGAAGTGAGTGAATATTTACTTTACACGTCTTTAGTTGAGAATCAAAGGATCAAATGATTGCATAAAATCAAATGATTTTATACAATTGGAAGGAGAATTTAACGCTCTTTTCATTCATTTAAATAATTATTTTATGGGGCTAGGATTTTTTTATAATGAGGCTGCCTGATGTTTGCCCAATTTCACTCACTCACTGCGTGGCCATTGTTTTCCAGTGGCATTAATCTGGACTTGCTGGTACCAAATTGTATATATAACACCTTCATAAATCCTGTTGACTACTGTCTATTTACCAATATAAGCAAATATTTTACACATAGAAAACACACAGAAACATCAGAGATCACTTTTTGGCACAGAACTGGCCACTTTGTTAGGTTCACTTGTTCAACTGCTCATTAACACAAATATCTAATGAGCCAATCACATGGCAGTGACTCAATGCATGTAGGTAAGTAGATGTGGTCAAGATGACCCGCTGAGGTTCAAACTGAGCATCAGAATGGTGAAGAAAGGGGCTTTAAATCATTTTGAAGGTAGGAATGTTGTTGGTGCCAGATAGGCTGGTCTGAGTGTTTCAGAAACTGTTGATCTGCTGGGGTTTTCCTGCACAACCATCTCCAAGGTTTGCAGAGAATGGTCCAATAAAGAGAAGCTATGCTGAGAGCAGCAGTTCTTTGGGTGAAAATGCCTTGTAGAAGTGCCAGACTACTACCACACGGACCATAGTAAATTTAGATGGCTTTCAACTGGTGCATGTTTTATCATTGTCACATTAGTTTGTTTTCTTGTCTCGCTTTCTTCCTCAAGGCCACCCACAGCAACATGACTGTAAGGAAGAGGAGGGTCTGGATGACCAGCAGGTCTGTAACCAGGAGAGGAACTCCAGTCTGGACCAGGAGGACTCAGAACCTCCACAGCCTAAAAAGAACCAGGAGGAACTCTCGACCAGTCAGGAAGGAGAGCAGCTTGTACTGAAGCAGGATACTGAAGACATCTTGATCGGGGAGGAGCTCCATATCATGTGGAAACCTGAAAAAAATTTGAACAGAATAGGTATGTAAAACTTTAATATACAGATTTCTTAATACAGAAACAAATGTCTAAAAATCAAGTGATGATATCAGAGTAGGACTGCTACTGTAAGTCCTCATGAAGAGCACTCACAAAGGTACTGTGAGATAATGTATACCATAGCGTCGCATACCTCCTCACTGATGTCATTTTGTCAGTTAAGACTAAAAATGTTGTCAAAGTCTCCTCTGTTTCTTCCCTGTGTTTGTGTGTTTTAAAGTGGCAGGAATTTCAAATTCAATGTTTCAATCAGCTTGGATCACTGTTTATCTGTGGGTGGACAAAAAGGTTAATTTATGATAACTTACGAATACCTTTATTAGTCCTACAATGGGGAAATTACAGTTAACAGAACACACATCCAAGAAATACATAGAGACAAACACAAACAGGGGGGACAGGTGTCTGAGGTCATGCAGCCGTTTTACCGGCGCTACCTTTTAAACACTGTCTTTTTATTAAAGTTTGTTTTCCTTTATACACACAGAAAAAAACACTAGGTATGAAAGAAGCAAATGTAAAACAATACTACCCTTCAATCATACCCCATAAAAGAAACAAAAACAGAAAAACAAAATAGTAAACAAACAAACAAACAAATAAATAATAGTAAATAAATAAATTCGGAAAAATAATCCCTACAAAGTAACCCCATTGAATCCCACCCAGGTCACTGCCATAGGTTTACACATTTCAACCTTACCTCTAACATAAGCGGGGCTTGTATTCAAAAAATGAATTCATCTGAAAAATCACTATACAATTTGAAAAGCGTCAAGAAAGGGGCCCCATATGTTTTTGAATTTCCCAATAGAGTGCTGAAGAGAGCATCTTATTTTTTCCAGTTTTAAACATGACATGAGGTCATATAACCACTGCTTATGTGTTGGAGGGGCAGCGCCCTTCCATCTGATTAGGATTGTACGTCTGGCTAGCAAAGTACAAAATGACAGCGCCTGTCTTTTAGAGGCTGGTAAGGGCAACTCCTCGTCACTAAAACCAAAAAGAGCCAGGAGAGGGCTAGGTGTTATTGAAATTCTGAGGAACCTGGACAGGGTGTGAAAAACCTCTGTCCAGAACTGATGCAGACTGGGACAAGACCAGTACATATGAACCAATGTGGCCTCAGCAGTTTTGCATTTGTCACAGTATGGGGTGATTTCCTGACAGATACGAGATAGTTTGCTTTTAGAAAAGTGGGCTCTGTGTACCACTTTAAATTGAATAAGACAGTGACGCGCAAAAAAAGATGTATTAACAAGTTTAAGTATGGAGGCCCATGTCTCATCTAGAATGGTCATGTTCAAGTCTTCTTCCCATAAAGTTTTAAATTTGGATGAGGAGGTGTCTGTCATATTTAGCATTTTATTGTACAACGACGAAATCAGGCCTTTACAAGTCGGGTTCAATGATAAGATGGTTTCTAAAAAAGTAAACTCTGGTAAAGAAACTGAGCCTGAAAGAAACGATTGAATAAAACTTCTGGCTTGTAAATATGGGATTGTGGTAGACCATATTTATTGCTGAGTTGTTCAAATGATGCTAGTTTCTTCCCTATGAAAAGGTCCTTGAAATGGGTGAGTCCCCTCTTGTTCCATTCTAAAAATACCCCGTCCTGAACAGATGGTTTAAAGAAATGGTTAGGCACAATGGGGCTTAAAAAGGAAAAATCATGGAGTTTAAAATATTTCCTAAACTGGCCCCATATTCTCAGTGAATATTTCACTACAGGATTTAAAATGGAATTAGGAGAGGAGAGTGAAAGTGGGGAACAGAGCAAAGCCAGTATAGATGTATCTTTGTCACTCTGTAATTCCATAGTCACCCAGTCAGGGCGGTCACTCAGGTCATGGTAGAAATACCAGAACACTAAACTCCTAAGGTTAGCAGCCCAATAATAAAACCGGAAGTTAGGGAGGGCAAATCCCCCCTCCTCTTTAGGTTTTTGAAGGTGTATCTTATTAAGCCTTGGGTGTTTACCATGCCAGATGTAGGATGAGAAAATAGAGTCCAATTCGGTGAAAAACCTATTAGGAATGAAAATAGATATTGCCTGGAAAAGGTATAGAAATTTGAGTAATATAGTCATTTTAATTGAATTGATAAGTCCTACCAAGGTCATGGAAAGCGGCATCTATTTTGTGAGGAATCTTTTCACTTGGTTCAGCAGAGTCACATTCTCTTTAAACAGGTTTTTGTAGTTTTTTGTCACCGTGATACCCAGATATGTAAATTTTTGTTTTTCAATTCTAAACGGCAAATTGGTAAAATCTGGCATATTTACTTTATTACTTAAGGGGAAAAGTTCACTTTTGGTAAAGTTCAGCATATATGGTAAATGGTAATGGTAAATGGACTAGTTCTTATATAGCGCTTTTCTACTCAGTCAGAGCACTCAAAGCGCTATTACAACATGTTTACATTCACCCATGCACTCCCATTCATACAAGCACTTCCATGTTTGCTAAGCTAAGTGCTTTTTTAATTAACTATCATTCACACACATTCATACTTCGACGGGACGGTCGGAGAGCAACTTGGGGTTAAGTATCTTGCCCAAGGATACATTGGCATGTAGCCTGGAGTAGCCAGGAATCGAACCGCTGACCTTCTGATCAGTAGGTGACCTGCTCTACCTACTGAGCTACAGCCACCCCGAGAGGTGGCCAAATTGGCTAAATATATTAAGGGTAAAAGGCAGTGAAGTTGATGGCTTGGACATATAAAGTAAAAGATCATCTACATAAAGCGAATCCATGAAATGAATTTTTCCCCAAAACCAAATCTTCTAAGAACTGCAAAAAGATAGTCAAACTCAAACCGATCAAAGGCTTTTTCAGCATCAAAAGAGACAACACACTCAGCCGAGTCTGTGGGGCTGGAATAAACAATGTTGAGCAGCCTTCGTATATTAATATATGAATGGCGACCTTTAATGAAACCTGTTTGGACTTTTCAGATAATTGATGGTAAAGTGGTTTCAAGCCTACGGGCCAAAATCTTGGCTAAGATTTTAACATCAGTATTCAGGAGAGTGATAGGTTTGTATGAGGCACATTCCATTGGATCTTTCCCCTTTTTTATAATCAGTGTGACACAGGCTTCGTAAAAAGACTGAGGGAGGGATCCTAGTTTAAAGCAATCTGTGAGGATGGAACTAAGCTGAGCAGAAAATAAGGTTGAAAATTGTCTATAGAATTCTAAGGGAAAACCATCCGGACCTGGGCGTTTGCCAGATTGCATTGAGGCTATTGCTAAAGAGACTTCTGACTGAGAGGTGGGTTCATCTAATCTATTTTTAAGTTCTGATGAAATTGCAGGAATGCGAAGTTGAGTTAAGAAATCATCAATCATGGTAGCGGTATTTTGTGATTGTGAGATGTAAAGCTTCGAATAGAAGTCCTTGAATGCATCATAAATCTTTCCGTGATCTGTGACTATATTACCATCCTGTTTTCAAATTTTAGGAATAGTTTGCCTTGCCCTAGAACTCTTAAGTAGGGTTGCTAACAGTTTATCGGTTTTGTCACCATGTACATAGAATTTAGATTTGTCATACAAAAGCAAACGTTCGGCTGTGTGTGTTGTCAATAAGTCAAGCCTTGTTTTAAGTTCGACGCGTTTTTACAAAAGTTCTGGGCACTGGGTTTGAGCATATTTTACGTCAACCTCTTTGATTTGCTGCATTAGGTTATTCTGTTGGGCAGCACGGTGGAGTAGTGGTTAGCACTGCTGCCTCACAGTTAGAATACCATCTGGAGGGCCTGGGTTCGATTCCACCTTGGCCCAGGCCTCTCCCTCTCTCTGTGGAGTTTTCATGTTCTCCCCGTGCTTGCGTGGGTTTCCTCCGGGTACTCCGGTTTCCTCCCACATGCCAAAGACATGCACTTACTGGGGTTAGGTTAATTGGCTAATCTAAATTGCCCATAGGTGTGAATGAGAGCGTGAATGTGAGTGTGAAAGGTCATCTGTCCCTCTGTGGTGCCGTTTACACGAGACCGTTTTCATTTTGAAACGGTGTCGTTTTGATGCGTTTCGGCCTTGCGTTTACACGACAACGGTGTCGTTTTGATGCGTTTCGCCCTTCTGTTTACACGACAACAGAGTGAAAACGATGTGTTTCAGAAACGGGGTCCAGAGTGGAGCGTTTCAGAAACGCACCGGCTTGCGTTTTCGTGTAAACACTTGAAACCGGGGTGATTTGAAAACGCTCGACTCGCACATGCGCACTATGGTTGCGACGGCCAGTTTTTCGCGCACGCGCAAACTGATAAACAGTACTCGCGGATTCACGAGTGCTTCTTATGCTTTTCCTGTGTTTTTACCGTTTTGTAATTCAGCGTTGTGTGCAGCAGCGATCCAACTTCATCATCGGTCCACACAAAACCTCTCACATTGGCCGTTTTGTAAGTAATGAACAATTTGCCGCACTACCTACTGTGTCACTCCACGCATGCGCGTCTTGCGTAAACAAACTGCAAAGAGAAAACCAACACCAACTTGTGGCCTGGCATGGGAACTACATCGTTTTCATCGTTTCACATGTCCTCGTGTAAACGCGGATCGTTTCTGAAACGCCATCGTGTAAACGAAAGGCTGAAACGCATCAAAACGACACCGTTTCCAGTGAAAACGGCTTCGTGTAAACGGCACCTGTGTTGGCCCTGCAACAGGCTGGCGACCTGTTCAGGGTGTACCCTGCCTCTCGCCCTATGACAGCTGGGATAGGCTCCATCCCCCCCCGCGACCCTTAACAGGATGTGCGGAAGCGAATGGATGGAAGGTTATTCTGTTCACAGATGGATTGTTTTTTAAGTTTTGCTGAGTAAGAAATAATCTGGCCTCTGATGTAGGCCTTAAAGGCATCCCATACTATAAGGCTGGAAGTCTCTTGGGAAGAGTTAGTAGCAAAAAAGAAACTTATCTCATCCTGAATAAATTTTAAGAAGTTATCATCTGACAATAGAGTTGCGTTGAAACGCCACTGTCCTGCTCTTAGGGGAAGTGAGAAAAAGACAGGGACATAGTGAGTGGGGCGTGGTCTGAAATAATTATGCTCTGGTAGTCACAGGAGCGGATCTGCTGCAGGCATTTAGTATCAATGATAAAGTAGTCAATTCTTGAGTAAGATTTGTGTACGTGTGAGAAAAATGAGTACTCCCTCTTATCAGGGTTTAAAGTACGCCACACATTGCATAGTCCATATTCAAAAAGAAAGGTCTGAATGACCGGTGCAGACTTGCATGAGACATTTTTAACAGATGAGTGGTCCAAGGCTGGGTCTAAACAACAGTTAAAATCACCCCCTAGTACCAGAGAATATTTATTAAGATCAGGTAGAGAAGAAAATAGTTGTTTGAAAAAATTCTCATCATCTGTATTAGGAGCATAAATGTTCACCAGGGCAACTAAGGTGGTGTATAGTTTCCCGCTCACTATAACAAACCTGCCATATTTATCGGCTACCACATCATGGACCTCAAACGGAATATTCTGGTTGATCAGTATGGAAACCCCTCGTGTCTTAACCTGAAAGAGGGAATGAAAACGTTGACCTCTCCAACATGACAGGAAACGTCCACTATCGGAGCTCTTGATGTGGGTCTCCTGCAGAAACGCCACATCTGCATTAAGTTGTTTAATATGGGAAAAAACATTTCTTCTCTTCACTGGATGGTTTAAACCTTTGACATTCCAACTTAAGAAGTTTAAATGCTGACTCATACGCTTTCAGAAATAGAGCCTGTGTTTGCCCTCACTTTAATAGATGACATAATAGTATAATAGGTGGAAATTGAGGTAGAGAAGATGAGAGAAATTAAGTGACTGTGTGAGACTCCTGGCAGTGACCGGTGCTACCTTTAGCAGGAAAACATAAAGAGATACACTGGGATAGGTAGGTTCAAAAAAATAATCTCTTACTGTGTTCATTATGAGCACCTTACGAGGTTCCAAAAAAACACCTCAGCAAAGCAGCAGCACATTTAAAGCCTGGAGAGAACTAGGGTGGGTAGAGGAGGGGCTGCCAGCGGAGACGAGCAGGATACTGTGATGGTCACACAGCTTCCAAGACCAGCAGTTCATGACAATGTTCATGATAAGATGGTATAGTCAGCCTTGGTTGCCAGGATACCAGTTCATACAGGTCACAACATGGGGCGGGGGTGAAGAGCATCTGTTTACATAACATCTCCAAGAGGCGATTTAGATAGACAGCATCCAAGGCCGTCTGGGAGCCAAATTCCAAATACTGCAATTGTTTTGGTTCAGGCCGTCATAACTATTTGCTGACAGACTTACAGTTTTCTGGTTACCTCTCAGAAGTCCAATAATCCAAATTTGGTTCTACTCCGCCATGCAGAACAGAGACTCCAACACTCCTCCAGATGTAATCCACTTTGATTCAGCTCTACTGAGTCTGATTGAGTTCGTACTGTTTCTGCATCCCTCATAGGCAGCCTTACTAGGGCCTGAACAGCTGCCCGGATGCCAGGTATCCCCAGATCCAATTCCGGAAAAGAAATCCTGGTATCAATATATATGCCACGTCCACACAGTGCAGCCAGGAACGTTATCTTCCATCCCCACAGGAATCCATAACATAGCCAGCCGGGTGTGTCGGACCAGAGGAAAGAGGGTTCCCCTTCTCCCAATCTCCTCGTGATGAGAATTTGGCCATCAGTAGTGTTGAGAGGCCAGCTGTCCAGATCCATAATTTAATTTCCAGTTCGGGGATGTGTGAAGAGATGCTCTAAGCAGCGAAGCAGCAAAAAGCAGGGGTAGATAGTGAAGGCTGGGGAGAAGAGAAAAATGCGTCCGTCTCCACCGAGAGCAGGAAAGAAAAGCCTTCAGAGAACGATATACAGAGGACAAAAAACTTATCCAAACTTATCCTAACCCTGTGTAAGAAACTAATGGCCCCTTTTGTTAAATCATGAATTAAATGTGATTAACCACAATTTTTTTTTTTAAATAGCTGAGTTCAGTTTTACTGAAACAGTGGTTCTCAAACTTTTTCCATCATACCCCACTCTGCTGCATTGTGTTGTCCCTTTTAATACGCAAGTGAGGTCCAATGACACGGCATCACCCAGGCCTGGTTACTGGCAGACCTGTTGAATAGAAATCACTAAATAGAGCCTGTCTGACAAAGTGAAGCAGACTAGACGATCTCAAAAAGCAACACTTCATGCCACGATCTAAAGAAACAGTTGAGAAAGCCACTGATGTCCATCAGACTGGAAATGGTTACATAGCCATTTTTTAAGGCTTTGGGACTCCAGTGAACCACAGTGAGAGCCATTGTCCACAAATGGAACAGTGGTGTCCACAAATGGAACAGTGGTGTCCACAAATGGAACAGTTCTGATGATTCACAAAGAAGATCAAGGAAGAACCCAGAACAGCATCTAAAGAACTGCAGGCCTCACTTTCCTCAGTTAAGATATTTACACTTGATTATAGTCTGAAGCTTTCCAAAAGAAGCTAAATAATCTGCCAGTACAGTAAGATAACACTTGATAAGATATCTTGAAATAAGACGAAATATCTAGTCTTTAGAATGACTTCATATTTTGCTTTATTTCAAGAAATCATACCAGCTGCACTGGCAGCTGGAACAAAAAAAGCAAACAAAACAAAAAAAAATTATTTTTTATATATATATATATATATATATATATATATATATATATATAAAATAAATAAGTTGGACTATAATTTTTTTTTGAATGAATGAATTTATTTATTTTTGAGCCATTCGGAGGTGGCTTTGCTATATATAAATATGTGTATATATATATAATTAGTGACAAAAGTGACACTGCTCAAATCAGATGGGAATAAATGGGAAAGTAAATCATGCTGAAATTTCATAGCAGCAACTCAAAATGATACTCAGTAGTTTGTAAGGGCCCACATGCTCGTATGCATGCCTGACAATGTCGAGGCTCCTAATGATATGGTGAATGGTGTCCTGGAGGATCTCCAGTGTAGAGAGCACTGCACGTGCAGGAATAAATTTGCTGAGATTCATGTTTTCTTATTGCAGAGGCCCTCTGCCTTGGCCAGGGCCTGCTGTTGCTTGCTTGTTTGTTTTGTCTCTTGCAGGTTCCTGGTGGACGGAGCTAATCAGTGCAGCTGGGAGCACCTGGCCAGTCTCCCTGGAGCATTTAACAGCTGGCTGTCTCATCCCTGAGGGGGGTCTTTTTCCTGTCCTTACTCCTTCAATCAGCCTCAAGTTTTCCTGTTTATTTGGGTTTATATTGGGGTGCTTTATTTTTATGGCAAAATAAACCGGTGTTTGAATGTAACATGTGTCTCTAATCATTTGTCATGGCTATTTAGCCAGACTATGACATCATCACAGTTTGTTTAGTTTGTATTCTTGTCTCGCTTTCTTCCTCAAGACCACCCACAGCAACATGACTGTAAGGAAGAGGAGGGTCTGGATGACCAGCAGGTCTGTAACCAGGAGAGGAACTCCAGTCTGGACCAGGAGGACTCAGAATCTCCACAGTCTAAAGAGGAGCAGGAGGAACTCTCGACCACTCAGGAAGGAGAGCAGCTTGTACTGAAGCAGGAGACCAAAGGCACCATCGTCTGGACCGGGCAGGAGCTGGGTATCATGTGGAAACCTGTTATAAAGCTGAAGAGAATAGGTATGTAAAACTGTAATATACAGATTTCTTAAAGCAAAAATAAATGACTCTTGTAGGATCCTACTCAGAGCTTAAAGATGCCTTTTATTTTTAGAGGCACACAAAGAATTTAAGAACCAACTGCAATAAGCAGCATTAATGCATCTATTTTATAAACTGATTAAATTTAACATTAAATGTACCGTATTTTTCGGACTGTAAGCCGCTACTTTTTTCCCACGTTTTGAACTTTGTGGCTTTTCTGTGGACTTTTCTTTAACCACCAGGGGGCTCTTTAGCAGGATATGAATCATGGGACGTCAAAGTTGGAAATCAAAGAAGAAAGTGCCAATTTTCATTTAGCACAAGTGCTAGTAGCAGGCACAAAAGAGATTTTTTTTCAAACTCCCTCATCATGGAAACCACAAAAAGAACTTCCTATGATGCCGCTTTTAAGTTGGGGACTATCGACCTGGCACTACAGGAGGGAAATAGAGCTGCTGCACGTAAGCTCGGCGTGAGCGAATCAATGGTTCGGCGTTGGAGACAGCAGCGGGAAGAACTCACTGAATGCCAAAAGACGAGAAAGGCTTTCAGAGGACTTAAAAGCAGGTGGCCTGAACTTGAAGATGTTCTTGAGGATTGGGTTAACACTCAGAGGGCAGGCGGCCGAGATGTATCCACCGCGCAAATCCGGCTGAAAGCCAAATCGATTGCCCGCCAAATGAATATTGACAGTTTTAATGGAGGACCGTCATGGTGTTTCAGATTTATGAGAAGAAAGAACCTGTCCATCAGAGCGCCAGGAAAAAGACTACCAGGAAAAAGTTACAAATTTCCGACAATTTGTTGAAACAAAGATCGCGGAGAACGCCATCGGCCACATTATACGGTGGCCCTGAAGTGCAAAGCACAACAACATTAACTAAGCACAATTACAAATTACGAAAGCACAACAACATTAACGAAAGCACAACAACATTAAAGAAAGCACAACGGGGCGCTAGTGCGCAGCTGTAGGATGTAGACGTGTTGGTTTGCGCTCTCCACCACAACTTTAAACAAATATTTAAATTCCACGATAAAAACATCTAGGAGCCAGCATCGCTGGTCCTGCACCCCCGACTAGCAACCGGGCATCATGTCGCCTTTGAAAAAATCCACAAATTCCGGGAAAAATAAGACCATGGACGGATACATCGGCGGCGCTAGTGCTAATGAGGCTAATGCTAGCAGTGGCCTCGCCAGCGGGACCGTGAACGAAACTGGGGACTGCGCTTCGGGTGACAAAACCCAGATGCTCGTAATGTGCCAGGAAATATGTAAAAATATGTCAGCCTCAATTCTGGAGAAACTTGATGAGCGTTTCGACGCCCTTGAAGCCAGGCTTCAGTCTGTCTTGGCTGCACAGACCGACTTACAGAACCGCATGGCCGGCCAAGAATCAGCAATCAACGCACACGAGGAGCGTCTGGGGGAACTTGAAACGAAATGTGCGGAGCTTACAAAGCTTGTAACTCAGCAGCAAACCAAACTGCTGGACTTGGAGGCGCGTTCCCGCAGGCACAACATCAAAATCGTTGGCGTAAAAGAAAACTCAGAAGAGGGGAGACCAACCGAGTTTGTCTCTAAGCTCATTCCCGAATTACTGGGCAAACAACATTTCCCGCATCCACTGAAGGTCGACCGCGCACACCGCTCTCTGTGGCCCAAGCCGGCGGCGGGTGAGAAACCGCGTACCATCATCGCCCGAATACATCACTTTCAGATGAAAGAGCAAATTCTACGCCTGGCCAGGACGCAGCCGTTGGAATATAAGGGGAACAAAGTTCTGATTTTTCCTGACTACACCAGCGAAGTAATGAGCCAGCGCCGCGCCTTTCGAAACGTGATGCAAGCCCTGAGAGGGAACGGAATCAAGTTCCAGCTGCGGTACCCGGCTCGGCTGCAGGTGCAATGGCTTGATGGCAACCCCCCTGAGGTTTTCAGCGACCCGGCTCAGGCGGAGACGGCTCGCCTGCGGAGGATGGGCGGCACGACTGAAAGGGAATAGTGAGCCAAGTGGCGTTCTTTCTTTCTTTTTCCTCTCTTCTGTCTTGGGGTGTGCTGGCCCTCCGGTGTTAGCCGCCTCCGTCATGCAGTGGTTTTTCTGACGAACTATATTTTTAATAGCGTACGGACGCCCTGAACGCATGCTGAATAACCTGGGTCTGTTCTTTCAGAAAATACATTTTAAGATTATCTGGTAGAGTTGTTTAGTTCTTATGCCAGTTTAATGTTTGTTGTGGTGGGGGTCGTCGCGACTGGACTGTGTACGGTCCGCTATCTGTCCGGCAGCTCCTGTTTTGCTTAGGGGGGGGGGATGTGCGTCGCGTTCCGCAGACGCCGTGATGTGGGAGGGGGGGGGGCTCGAGGTGTGTGTTAATTGTTTGTTTCGTTCTACCCAGATGCGCATGTGTTATCTGTCTGTATCGCATAGCATCAAAACTGCCAGTTCCGACAATATATGCGTTCAATGACTGATGTTCGTGGT
The DNA here is from genome assembly GCF_007364275.1 of Archocentrus centrarchus. Classification (NCBI taxonomy): domain Eukaryota; kingdom Metazoa; phylum Chordata; class Actinopteri; order Cichliformes; family Cichlidae; genus Archocentrus; species Archocentrus centrarchus. The sequence continues at coordinate 31,790,708 of NC_044362.1, read as the reverse complement.
GGGGGGCGGACAGAGGGGAGAAATCTGCAACTGATTTCATGGAATGTAAAAGGTTTGGGCAGTGCAATGAAGAGGGGGAAAATTTTTAAACACCTGAAGTCCTTAACTGCAGACATTGTTTTCCTACAAGAGACCCATATTAGAAAAGATGCACAACATAGACTAAAGTGTAGTTGGGTGTCTCAGATATACCAGTCGCCGTTCACCTCTCATGCTCGTGGTGTGGCCATATTATTGAGAAAGAATATCCCATTTCAGACATCATCTGTGGTCAGTGACCCTATGGGCAGATTCGTGATGGTAACTGGCACCATAAACTCGGAACCATTAACTCTCCTTAATGTTTATGGCCCAAATTCAGATGATCCTAATTTTTTTAGAAAAGTTTTTGACCTGCTTCCCGATGATAGCCATTCAAAAGTAATAATAGCAGGGGACTTAAACTGTTATCTTGACCCCTTTCTTGACAGATCATCTAAACGACCAGCATCAGAAACGGCGTCTACCAAACTTCTAAATAATCTTCTCAAAGCAAGGAATATGGTTGATATTTGGAGGGCTCAACATCCTACGAGTAGAGAGTACTCATTTTACTCACATGTGCATAAATCCTATAGCAGGATTGATTATTTTTTAATAAGTAACAATCTTATTTCTCAAATCGCCGACTCTAAATATCATAACATACTGATTTCTGATCATTGCCCCCTAGCCATATCACTAAATCTGTCCCTCCCTAGGGAGGGTTATTCCTGGCGACTTAATGCAAACCTTCTTAACGATGATAACTTTGTTAAAAACATAACCTCCAAACTAAAGGACTTTATAGAAATAAACGATAATGGTGAAGTATCAGACCCCATCTTGTGGGAAGCATTAAAGACTGTTCTGCGCGGCGAAATAATTTCCTACACTTCAGCCCTTAAAAAAGAAAGAGATAAACGCCTATTTGAAATCAATTGCGCCCTCTCCAACCTGGAAAGAAAGTACCAAATCTCTGAATCACCTGGCGACTATAAGGAAATACTTAAACTTAGATATGAATATAACGAAATTATGAGCAGCCAGGTTAGCAATTTGCTTTGGAAACTACGACAGAAGAATTTTGAGCTTGGAGATAAGCCCGGCAAATTGTTAGCACTACAGCTCAAGGGTGCCCAAGCCGCGAGATCAATTTATAGCATTAAGTCAAAATCCGGCGTGCTCTTAACCAACCCTGCCGACATAAATCGTAGATTCAGAGAGTTCTATGCTAACCTGTATTCCTCCGAGAATAATGCAACACAATCCGATTTTAATGATTTTTTCGATTCCCTCCCGTTGCCTAAACTGAATAAGTCTGACAGGGACTATCTGGAGTCCGACTTGACGCTTCAGGAGGTCACAGAAGCTATAAAATCCCTCCCATCAGGCAAAGTAGCCGGGCCTGACGGCTTTGGTTCGGATTTCTATAAGAAATTTTGCGACCTCCTTGCACCACTCTTGTTTAGAATGATGTCTGCTTCAAAAAAGGATGGAAAACTGCCCAGAACTCTTTATGAGGCTAACATTTCTCTTTTTCCTAAAAAGGGGAGGGACAAAACCGACCCGGCCAGCTTTAGGCCAATTGCATTGCAAAATGTTGATCGCAAGATAATCACAAAAATTTTGGCCACTAGATTGAATAAATGTTTAGCATCTATCATTCATCCGGATCAAACAGGGTTTATCCCTGGCAGGTTATCTTTTTTTAACGTAAGACGACTACTTAACACTGTATACTTCGATCATAAAAATACTAATGCCTCTATTCTGGCCCTTGACGCACACAAAGCCTTTGACCAGGTAGAATGGCCGTTCATGTTTGAATCATTGCGCAGGTTTGGGTTTGGCGAGACTTTCATCTCCTGGGTGAAACTGATATATCAAGAACCCATGTGCTCCATCCTGACAAATAATGACCGGTCAGCTCCATTTCGCCTACAGCGCTCAGTTCAGCAGGGCTGCCCGCTGTCACCAGCACTTTTTGCTATTGCATTGGAACCACTTGCTGCGGCAATCAGGGCGCACCCGCACATAGAAGGCCTCCGAGTCGGTGGTGTTGAGACACTCATTAGTTTATACGCCGATGATGTGATATTATATTTGCACGACACTGTAAAATCTGTCCCCCTCCTCCTCAGTCTGATTACATCCTTCAGTAAAATTTCCGGGTATACAATCAATTGGTCAAAGAGTGAGTTGATGCCTCTTTCCAACACGTTCCCATCTGGATTCTTACAAAAAGTCCCATTTAAAGTGGTTGAGAGCCATCTTACCTATCTCGGTCTTACTATACCCAAAGACCCCAAACTTATATTCAAACTAAACTTCGCAGAGTTTATATCAGGATTAAAGCAAAATATTGAGTACTGGAAGACTTTGCCTCTGTCAATGATTGGACGCATTAATTCGATCAAAATGATCTCCCTACCTAGGTTCTTGTATTTATGTCAAAATCTTCCTATTTATCTTACAGCGACTTTCTACAAGGACCTGGATTCGATCATTCAATCCTATATATGGAATGGGAAAAATGCTAGGATTTCTAGAGTGCATTTACAGAGGCCGAGGGAGGAGGGAGGTCTGGGCCTACCTGTATTTAAACACTATTACTGGGCTGCCAATATCAGAGCACTAATGTATTGGCAACAGGGCCTCCCGGGTAACCCAGGGATGAATTTCCCTCTGTGGCTCAAGATGGAATCCAATCTGGTGAATAACTCCTCCCTACCAGCTATGCTGTTTGCCCGCCTCGAAAAACCAGAAGCCTATCGAAATTTGAGCTTTGTGTTAAGACACGAAGTAAGAATCCTAAATCAGATCAGGACCTTCCTTGCATTACCAAATACATCAGCACAGACGCCGTTTTGCTTTAACCACAGTTTCTTGCCTCCTTGGCAGGACAAAGCTTATCATGATTGGAGGGAAAAGGGGCTAGTGTCGATTAAGGACATGTATATTGGCAATAAGTTTGCATCATTCAGCCTATTGAAAGAAAAATACAATCTGCCCCATTCACACTTCTTTCGATATCTGCAGGTCAGGCATTACATTAAGTCAGAAATTGAGAACTTTGACACCTTTCCACGGGAGTACGGTGTTCTTGACATACTTGTGAGTTCCCCTGACTCTAGACATCTCATTACAAGAATTGTACATCTACTTAGTGACCACACTGTAGCACACACCACAAAAATCAGGGAGGCCTGGGGAAACGAGCTAGGGATAACGATCCCTGAACCCTTATGGAACAGATGCCTCTCCAAAATTCGCTCGTGTTCAATAAACAGCAGACATCAGCTAATTCAGTTTAAAATCACGCATCGGTTACACTACTCAAAGGTCAGATTGCATAAGATTTATCCCTCTGTCTCCCCCATATGTGACAGGTGTAACATCTCTGAAGGCACACTGTCTCATGCTTTTTGGTCTTGTCCTTCATTAAAGGGTCTTTGGTCTAAAGTGTTTGACTGGTACTCCAAAGCATACAAGACTCCCATACAACCTGAACCAGAACTTATAATTTTTGGATGCCCTCGAGCGCAGGGGACTATACCCGCTACAATGCGGCAACCACTGGAACTGGGACTGATTGTTGCCAAGAGACTAATCCTGAGGGACTGGAGGTCCTCTGCTTCCCCTTCATTTCGCCTTTGGGTGACGGACATGATGTCCATAATACAGATGGAAAGACTTCGTAAAGGCTCTAAAGACACTTTTTCATACTACTGGAATCCCTTCCTGGAACACTTTTCACAGACTAGATTAAGCTGAACATACTTTGTCGTGGACTCTCCCCTCGGTTGCCCCTCAATGGGTGTATGTACTCTCATGTATGTGACTTTATATACATTTGCTGTGTGGGTACACCATTTGTCAACTGGAATGTTTTATGTATAACTTGTGCATCTGGGTTCTGTTTGTTTGTCTGTATGTTCTAATCTTGAAAATTTAAAATAAAATTTATAAAAAAAAAGAAAGCACAACAACATTAACGAAACACAATTACAAATTACGAAAGCACAACAACATTAACGAAAGCACAACAACATTAACGAAAGCACAATTACAAATTACGAAAGCACAACATTAACGAAAGCACAACAACATTAACAAACCGGAAAAGGTAGGTCCCAGTGGGAAAACCTGGGAAATCGCTGATTGGACGACGCCACTTTTGGCTTTTGAACCGGAAGTTATGGCGTGCGCTCGGCGGCAAGACAGTCATATCGCTATGTATTGTCCTAACTGCGGGAAAGAGCTGGTTGAGCTGTCACCAAACTTTTGCAGCAACTGTGGCAAGAGGATTCAAGAAATATGTGTCGGAAGTACTCCACAGCCTTCAAGTAAGTTCATAAGCATGAAGAATGGTTTATTTGTCTTATGGATGTAGTAACTTGCTAACATTAGCGGTGTACAGACCGTGTCCGTTCTCATTTAAATGGGCCTTGTAAATTCAAATGCTGAATTAAAAGTGTGCCTAGGTTTCAGTAATACAGCAGCATTTATAGATCAAATATAAATGTCCGTTGCATTCTTGGGCGCTATTTTCCTGGAAAACCTGTGTTGCTCTGGTTAGTATGGCATGTCGTTTATAGGACTATGCATCTCTCTGATGTGCGACTTTGTCATTTTTTTCCTTGACTTCAGCACGACAGACTATTCCACCCTGCCCGACTCCAGCCTTCAGCACCTTCCTAGAATATCAACAAAAGAAAAACGAGGAGCGGCAAAAGTATTCTGTAGGGAGAAAGGGGTTAAAGCACAAGGAAAAAATAAAAGTTCGGGTAGGTTCATCATGGCTCCGACTGAAAACAAGCAGCTTTTATCTATGAAGAAAGTTCAGCGGAACAAAGCTATGCAGAATAATTGATAACCAGTAATAGCATATTGTCAATTCATGATCATTCAAAATAGTAAATCAGCTGTTGATTAATAAATTACCAACCGTTATTATGAACTGTTTGTATCCAAATCTGTGGTTTAAAAGTAAGGGTTTCCATCATTGTGCTTTGACTGATATTAGTAAATAATTGGTCCATTTGGTTGTTATTGCAACATGTAACACAAGATTTAAAAACAAAAAGAACAAGTTTGACAATTATTTTTAAACATTGCTCAGTCTTTCACATCTTCTTTCTTTCAGATAAATGTTGGCTTGATGGTCATTCAGAAGGGTGGTATAAGGCCACAACGTGGAAAAAATATTTCCCTTACAACAGACCCAGACATCTCTGCCACAACTCTGCTTAGTCAGGCTGTTAAAAAAATGAAGGACTTCAACAAAGATATAAAAGATGGGCCTTTCCTTCTTCTGTATCCAGATGGGACAGAGGTTATTAATATCCCTGGGACACAAAGACCTTTTACCCTTGGTGCTTATAAGGCTGAAGTTGGCAAGCCATATCAAAGGATTACTGTTTTCATCTGCTTGAAAAGGGACTTTGAAGAAGGTAAGCTGTGGTGTTTGTGTGTGGAGTTTGGCACACATCGCCTAAACTTCAACAAATATAAATTTTGAAGTTGTGCAAGTAAGCATCACTGGCATAAATCAATCAACTCAATAACAAAGATTAGCTCCTACATGTCAAGTTACTTCCTAGAAACTTGAAAGCCATACACTCTGGGATCTACTGAGTCATGAGTTTTTAGAAATGTTATGTTTATGCATTCGGGTGTAACATTGTTTAACAAATATAGTATTATCACTTAGTAGAAGTTAAGTTAGGGGTTTTTTTTCATGTTTTGCAGTTGGAAATTTGTCAGACTTGTCTGACTCTGACCCAGAGATTGTTATTAAAAAATCCTCAGAGTTTGATCTTGCTGATACACTGGTAAGTTCAATTTAAAATGTATTTAGTCTGTCTTTTTTTTGGGTTGTTCGACCATCACAAGCACCATTTACCTTTTACCTCAACTCCATAGAACTATGTAAATGTTTTTATGTGAAATGCATTGTGTGTCTTTACGTCAGCCATGGGAACCTCTGGATGAAAGCAGTCCTTTACAACAAGTGGCAGAAACAGAGTAAGTTATATTTTAAGAACATTTCATAGCATGACATGTGCATGTGTACCAAAAGTATTTTAGCCTTTACTGTATTTGCATACAGTATGTATTAATGACATTTACTTTGATTATTTGTCCTGTATGTGGTTACATGTCCTATAAAGTGCTTGTATTGCTTGTTTATTTTCTGGATGCTTGTTTGTTTTTGAAATGTCAAATATCCAGGCATGGAAATAATTATTAGACCACCCTTGCTTTCTTCAATGTCTTGTTCATTTTACTGTCTGGTACAAGTAAAGGTACATTTGTTTAGGCAAATACAATAACAACAAAAATAGCTCATAAGAGTTTACTTTGAAAACTTATATCTATTAATTTTCTACAAAATCTTTGCGAGAATGACAAAAATCACTTCACTTTAATAGCTATAGTACCATACTGCCAAAAACAGCACTTTTAGGCATTCCATGTTTTTTTCTGTTTGTTTTAGTCACATGATGCACAGAGGAGTTACAGGGCAATAAAATAAACAGGACATTGAAGAAAACGGGGCAGTCTCATAATGAATTCCATGACTGCATATTTTCATAATACGCAATGATATATGCTTTTCTTTGCCCTCTAAGGGATGATGTTGGGGATCTAGTGCTTTCAAATGAAGTACAACAGGTACTAACTCTTTTATTTTTGAAAGATTTGTTATATTTGTAGCATTTACAGCAATTTTTGGATGTGAGCAGCGTAAAATGCAGAATGTGAACTTTTTTCGACTGACCTTCATCTCGCACCACAATCCACAGATTCTCCTCTCAATCCTTTAAACTGTTAGGATATTAAAATAGTTCTAAATTGGCCAAACATTAATTTTCACTCATTCTCATTTTTTGTTTTCAGGATATAGATTTGGATAACAGAAAAGATCCAGGCACCCGTGAATGTCTCACTGTCCAGAGCTCCTGTTACAGGTGTGTTGTATCTCCTGTAATTATTACAGGGGATGAGACAAAATAATGATTATAAATATATTTACTTTGAATCTTTTATATTTGACTTGTGTCATAAATTAAATGTTTGGTTCTAGAAAGCTGGAACTGCAGGCTTATGTATTTCTTTTTTCATCTATGATGTGTGCACGTTTTTTGTCTGCAGAAACTACACCAACCTGTTTGAACCCATTCTGATTGACGACGAAGACGATGTTGAAGATCTTACTCATGACAAAGAGAAAGAGCTGCCTACAGAAGAGCCTGTGTTAGTAATTTAGACATTTTGTCTTCAATTAACCAGCATCTGTTCCTGCACATAATTACATTATGCATAGTTTGATAAATCAGTAAAGAAGTACATCTTGTGTTTAAAATATTTTCTTTTTTTCTAGAAAAACAAATGTGCAGGCACATGAAATTATTGCACATCTGGCACTGGCAATTGACCGCAAGAAGGTCAGCAGGTTCAATATATGTCGGTCAGATGTATGGGATGGAGCTGTTCGCGGATTTCAACGCAGCACGTACTCTGACAACAATGACATGTTCATCAAGTTTAATGACGATGCTGGCTGCTTTGAAGAAGGGTTGGATACAGGCGGCCCAAGGCGTGAATTCCTTACACTTCTCATGAGCCATCTGAGAAATCGCCCCATCTTCGATGGACCCCCAGAAAACCGTTATCTTGTCTGCAATTCAAGAGGTGAGTCTTTTTAGGTATAGTGAAGTGGTTGTACTACTAAAATCAAAATTTTCAGAAACATCTCATATTTTTATCATAGGCAGATTTAAGTAGTAATAACCACAATAATTCTGTGCTCTGTATAACAGCTGCCAGGGAAGATGAGTATTTTTTAGCAGGAAAGATGATTGCTGTATCCATTGTACACGGGGGACCAGCACCACATTTTCTCTCAAAGAACCTGGTCAACCACATGATAGGGAATCCAAGTTTCAGCGCAACTGTAGAAGATGTGCAAGATGAGGAGATAGGGAAAGTTCTGCAGCAGGTAGGAAATGACCTAGGCTCAGGGAACAGATTTACTGTAGGACAAGTAAAGATTATTTTGACATTCAGATAAAGATTATGGTTGAGCGAATTATTTCTGTTTTTGAAAGGGCATATTTCACCCTCTCTCAACAAATGTGAAGTCACAAATGGAATAATTTTAATCCTGTATTTGTCTTCATTATAAAAAGGTTGTCAAATTTATATCTTGGTAGTTTTCCTTACAATAAACTGCTTGTTCTATAAGGTCCTGGAAGCAGAATCAGAGGAATCTCTGCAAAATGTAATTTTGCAAAACAGTACCATGTTCCAAACTGCTGGATGCCTCAGAAGTGTGAAGACATGTGAGAAGCAAGCTTTTGTGGAGGAGTATCTCAGATGGTACATCATTGACAGAAACCACAGTGCCATTCAACGGTAAGTAATAACCTGTCTGCCATTTATGGCTGAAAATATTTTAAAACTAATCTGCGGTTCTAAGCTCATTACTTAATATGAATTAAGCATTGCCAGTTGTTTACAGCAGCCACTGATATCATGAGACCTTTATTTATTATGAAAAGCTAATTAACAACCATGCAATCTGATCAGCAACAACAAATTACCTGATCATATCAGATTTAACAAGCTTCTTTCCTTAATTTTTTTTGTTTTTATCTTCAGTTGCTAACCCATCTTTTTGCCCCCTTCAGGTAAAATGTTAGGAATATATCAATACTTGCCAAATTTTAAGTTTCACCATTTTTATCATCCACTAAGAAATGTATGTATAATAGTTTGTCTGTCACCATAACTCTAAAAGTGCTTTAGAATCATTATTCATGCTACATGATTACTTTTAAAAAGGGATTTCTAAAAAATAAGCTGTTTGACAAACAGTGTGAAAACATTTTTTTAAAAATGCTTAAATCATAATTATCTATTTTTGCTTTTACTAATGATTTCTGAGCACTGTTAATAGTTTTGTGTATGAGTGGTCCTACATAAACACCTGAGCTTTACTTGGTGTATGACACTATTCATTTTAAATTTGTCCAGGTATATTAAACTAAAACTGTCATTGGCATTTACACATGTTGACGGATATGGAATAGTTCATATCTATGCTTTAAATCAATTCTAACACTGTTATGCATTTATCCTTAACAGATTCAAAGATGGATTGGCAAGTCTTGGTTTCCTCCCTGCACTGCAGCAGCATTCCAGTGTTCTGTCCCCAGTCTTATGCTTCTCTGCCAAGGCCCTGACTGCTTCAGACTTGGAGACCATGTTCAGACCAGATCTCAGCGCAACAGGAAGCAACAGGCGTCAGAAGGAGGGAAAAACACTGGGCTTTTGGGCAGATTATCTCCTTGATTCAGAAGGTTTGCATGGACAGATTGTGTGTTGTTTAGAATTTATTTATTTTATTTTTTTTAGTTATAATGAAAGGAAAGAAGAAATAAGGTAATTAATTTTCCTCAATGCAAAATCCAACTACAATGTTTACTTTCTTCTTTCAGAAAAAATGACAGCTGTATCTCTGGAAGATCTGTTGATGTTTGCTACAGGTCTGGCAGCACTTCCACCAGCAGGCATAATGCCACCTCCACGCCTCGAGTTTTTAAGTGATTCACCTTTTCCAGTTGCAAACACCTGTGCAAATACACTGAAGCTACCGCTTTTGGAATCATACATTGTTTTTAAGGCAAACATGGACTTTGGGATCCAAAATGCTCCAGGATTCGGCTGTCATTAAATCTAAGGTCAAATGCCAGTTACTGATTCCTGTTCAGTCTAGTTCAGATGCTGTTGGCATACTACCACTGTAAGCAAGTTTTGTAACACATTGAAGCGAAAAGCTACTTTAGTGTTTTGCTAAACATTTTTGGTGTTTTTTGGTTCGCAGAGCTAAATAATTTACAGTATAGGCAAGTTGAAACATGCTGAACACGTTGTTACAGAGTTTTATTCAGAATGTGTCAAGTCTGTCTTCAGGGTTAAGACTGAATACACAGTTCATTTTAAATGTTTTAATCCACCTGTCGCTTTGTATGTTTTGAATAATGTATTACTTTTCATTTTAGCAGAAGGAACAGGAAACAAAAGATCAAAAATTTGGGTTCAGGTAGTTTGTCTAAAACCTGGCTATATCTTTCAGCAATAAATACAGTTCTGTGGCTGATTCCCAGTCTTGTGGCTGCTGTAGTCCATTTTGTTGTACAGCCTGTTGTAGGTATTCCTCAATGTTTTGATCACCACACAATTCAGTCGCTTGCCTTGCTTCAGGGAACACATCCAGTTCCCTCTCCTCAACAGCAAATCCACAGTCTCTTGAACCATATCTGCAAAATCAGAATAGAATTAATAATAGAATTGTGAAGCATATTTTCTACATGTACTACAAATAGTTTAATATGTCAGATTTGTTTGCTGGCTACATGGATCTGTATAAGTGAGCACCAGAAAGTGATAGCTCATAAATGAACTGTATTTACTCGTACAATGATTAAAATATATTTCCCAACTTGTGCTATAAGAATACTGCATTAATATGTAATGCAGAAGGTGATTTCTTTCTGTGAAGATGACAATTACCTGTGAGGCAAGAGATAGAGTTCATCTGGAATTCCCCCAGGACATGATGCAAGTCTGCTTGGCCGGATCCTGTGTTTGTTCCAGAGGTCTTTGCATTCATCCAGGTCTTTCTGCAGAACACTGCTGAAGCAGAATCTCAGCAAGCATTGATGTTCATGGCTTCCATTGAAGGTTCCGAAGTCTCTTAGATCTCCAAACAAGTCCATCCAAAACTGAGACCTGGGGATAAATTAAATTCAAAATGGTTCTGTTCTTGTTAATTTCTGCTCATTTTGATATTGTATGATAGAAATGTATGTTAAACAAAAAATTAGTTTCTTTTCCAAGTAGTTTAAAAATGTCGGTGTACCTTCTGTAACCAGACAATGGAAAATACTAATTTTGAAAACAAAACATTTGCTTATGGTAAGTAATTTGGGGATCAAACTCAATATGGCATGATAGTTGGCAAAACAAGAAAATGTTATAAAATCAATACTGGGCAGCTTCCACTGTACATCGCATCAACCAAACACAGATGTAACCACCTTCCTCTTCTGAGAAAAGACCACCATGACTCGATGCGTTGATTCCCTGTTGATGATCCGTAACTGTGGCTTGATGATCCAGCATAATAGTCTGTGTGCGCATGACGGAGGGTACACTGTATTGCTGCCAAAGTCCCATTCTCAGTCCCGAGGTCTGTTCGTAGTCTCATTGGTATCACTCCAAGACTCTTGACACAGTTTATATAATTGAGAGCAATGACAGAAGGATTGTTGTTGGTTGCTCCACAAACAAGCCACATCATTCTTCTTGAAAAACCATCTATACATCCTGAGAGCGCCAAGCCGAATGGCTTCAGTTTGTCGTAACCATCTACATGCCATATGTAATTGGGCCCCATGGAGTGATACGTGCGTCTTGTAAACCTCCTGCGAGTCCTCATGGCGATTCCTTGAGGATTCAGCTGTCTCAACAGTCTCATAACTCCATCACGTTTGACACGTAGCTTGTGTTTTTGTTTGAGAACTTGCCACATAGTCCGATAGCCAAACAACTGCCCTGGTCCTCTCAGCTCTGTCATAATGGCATGTCTCACTTCAGGAAGTGGAGAGTAGTTCCGTCGTCTGTACAGTCCAGCTTCTTTTAAATGCGTCTTCAGTGTACGCATACTAAATGAAACATCGTGGTTGGTCCTGAGCATGTCCAGTATCACCTCGTATGTATGTCCTGACCAGTGACGTGCGGTGAGGGTCGTGACTGGTGAGGCACTGACGTCATCACATCAGATTTACAAACATATAGCTTATTCACCATTTGATTGGCAACAGTTGTTTTGTTTAACATTAACATAGTCTGAAGCAAACCTTTTAGCTCCGGTGTTGGTCTTCCTTTAATTATTATCTTCTGCTTCGATTGAAAGTCCAGTTTAGAAAATTCTTTCAGTTGAGTTATGTAATCTTCCATGTTGAACATAAGGCCAAGCAACAGGAAAAACTAACTGGCCTTGCTAACTGTTTATGGTAGCTTGCCACCGAGGAGTCGTAGAGTCCCTGGGATCACCAGCGCCCCCTACCATGAGGCACGAGAACTGCGTGCCTCACCTAGTGTCTCTTCGCAGCAGTTTCATGATCGCTCAACACAAGAATGCATTACACACACATACAGTTGTTAATGAAAAAAACAAAAAAAAAACTGTGCATTATATACACCAGCTAAAATATAGAAATTTAGTTCATATGGTAAAAGTGTTAGAACATTTTAATAGCCACATGCAAAGGGAAAGTAATCCGGTCTCACTGCATAGCATGCCAGCACAGTTAGTAGTCATTGGCAATGACTATACTGAGCCGCACCACGGATTGCGCAATCCGTGGTGCGGCTCGCCGGGCTGGTGCCTCACCGTTCGTCTCTTAGTATTTGACCGGCAAATGCGAAAATTCAACGATTTTGAAAAAAACTAATCTAAAAATGGTGTAGTTAAATGGAAAAGAACTTTAAAATACAAATCACTGAATGAATATAACCATTTAATTTATTTTTTAATTTTATATTTCCACGATGACAGGTGAGGCCGTGCCTCACCTGCCTCCCCTGACTGCACGTCACTGGTCCTGACTCAAAATATTCGTGGATAGCGGTAGCTACGTCTGGATTACCAGTAATATTCATTTTATCAACAACCGCGCTAAAGCCATAACTTCCGGTTCAAAAGCCAAAAGTGGCGTCGTCCAATCTGCGATTTCCCAGGTTTTCCCACTGGGACCTACCTTTTCCGGTTTGTTAATGTTGTTGTGCTTTCCTAATTTGTAATTGTGCTTTCGTTAATGTTGTTGTGCTTTCGTTAATGTTGTTGTGCTTTCGTAATTTGTAATTGTGTTTCGTTAATGTTGTTGTGCTTTCTTTAATGTTGTTGTGCTTTCGTAATTTGTAATTGTGCTTAGTTAATGTTGTTGTGCTTTGCACTTCAGGGCCACCGTAACATTATAAATATGGATGACGTGCCACTGACATTTGATATGCCTCTGACCAAGACTGTAAACAAGACAGGTGCATCATCCATTTTGGTGAAAACCACCGGACACGAGAGGACACATTTCACCTGTGTCCTGGGCTGCACCACTTCTGGAAAAAAGCTCCCCCCGATGGTGATTTTTAAGTGCAAAACTATGCCGAAAGACCAACTCCCGAAGGACGTTGTAGTTAAAGTCAACCAGAAAGGATGGATGGTAGAAAATCTGATGAAGGACTGGTTAACAGAGTGCTACGGAAAGCGCCCAGGAGGATTTTTTTCACCGGAAAAAAGCGCTGCTTGTTTTGGACAGTATGAGGGCCCACATCACCGATTCGGTGAAAGCAATCATCAAGCGAACCAACTCAATTCCCGCTGTTATTCCTGGAGGTACAACAAAGTATTTGCAACCCCTTGACATCAGTGTGAATCGAGCGTTTAAAGCAGCACTCAGGGGTGAATGGGAGGCTTGGATGACTAGCGGGGATAAATCCTTCACAAAAACTGGCCGAATGCGAAGAGCATCATTTTCTGAGGTCTGCCAGTGGATCCTAACAGCGTGGAGCAGAGTGAATGAATCCACCATCACCAATGGGTTCCGAAAGGCTGGACTGCTGCGTGAAGAGGGCACCACAGCTTCGGAGCCAGCTTTACCTCGGGATGACAGCGACACGGAGAGTGACACGGACAGAGACAGAAAGGGTATGTGACGAAGCTGTTCTGAGGCTGTTCAACTCCGATACCGAAGAAGATGACTTCAGTGGTTTCAGTGCGCAGGTGGAAGATGAATAAACCAATCAATAACTTTTCTGTTTTGTTTGATCAGCACTTTTACTATGTTACAGGCACCGTTAACATAATCAGTTCAGTTAAAGCTAAACTTGTCATCTTTTTCTTCTTTTTCAACCTTAATAAATTTGTTTACAAATTAATGTGATGGTGAATTGACTTATGACTCAAATTTTGGGTTGTCTGTCCCCCTCTGCTGAGTGCCGAGTCATTGTGGAAAACCGAGAGCGGCGGAGATACCAGCGGCTTATAGCCCGGTGCGGCTTATATATGTACGTTTCCAGTTTTTCCCCAAAAATTTGTAAGTGCGGCTTATAGTATGGTGCGCTCTATAGTCCGGAAAATATGGTAATCATAATTTTCAGTCAAAGGATAAACGTATATATAAGAGTTGAGATTTTACTAAAGTGTTTTATCCAATCTGCATACAGTTAATGCTGCATACATTAACTGATGCAGAAACTGAGGAAATTGGTGCTTAAAAGTTAATCAGAAGAAGAAGAAGAAGAAACAGCCTTTATTGTCCCACAGAGGGGAAATTTGGGTGTAACAGCAGCCGCAGTTATTATAAATATAAATAAAGATATAATAATTCACACTATTAAGAAAAGAATATATATAAAATCAACAAACAATATTAACCTTAATACTACTAATAATAATAACACTATATACAATGTACATGATGTGCCTGTGTGTTGAACCTTAACAGGCCGGACTATTTACAGTATATTATATATTATCCTACATTGTGTAGGCTATTGTGGTTTTTGTTGGGAGCAGTGATGGTTATAAAGTCTTACAGCTGCTGGGAGGAAGGATCTGCGGTAACGCTCCTTTGTGCATTTAGGATGCAGCAGTCTGTCACAAACAATTGAAATTTTGTTTTGCTATCAAGTGAAGTTAAAGCATTCCAAGTTTTCTTTGCATTATAGAAAGGAATAAATATTTAATTTCAACATATACATTTAGTTAAACAGTTATTATTATTCTGTTCCTTAAAATATACATTTTAAATTTCCAAACATGAATTAATTACACAAGAAGAGTGATTTTCAGTGGCAAATGTTTACCACTGCATAGCCAGAGCCATTCTATTGGTGCAACAAATCACTTTTTTCAAAATGGCGCCGAGATGCCTGTCCTGCCGTCTGTCACTGCCTTGCCTGCTTGCACTGCTGCTTTTTTTTCGACGTGTTTTCTACAAAAATCAGTGTCAGCGCTCTGTTGGTTTATGATCACCAAACTCTCTTGGATCTTCGTATTCTGGCCGAAACAAAGTTTTCTTACGGCAACCAAGAAACCGTGCTGCCGGTTTTGTCAGAAGTTTCAGAGTTTCTTCGGTGCGCTTTGGCTCCACCTCTCCGGAGGAAACGTTCCCGTTACCGTGGGAGATGTGGACAATATACTGGGACAAGTGAAAGATATTTGTTTTACCCTGTGTACAGAGTGCCTCATAACTGCTTTCCTTTTTGGCACTCTCGGGAGCCTGCTTACACTTGGCTGACGCATGTTGTTGACTCTGAAGGACTGGCCCTGCTGCCACGCCCTTTCCACCTGCGGTTTTGTCATTCCAAGTGGCGGGGAGTGGATCTGGGAAATCTGCGGACCCTTCGCCAGGATGTCTGCAGTGTTAATGTCCTGGCTCCACCGGTATCCGTGAGGATTGGCCTGGTGAATGCTAGATCCCTTTCAAATAAAACTTTTATTCTTAATGATTTCTTCACCTCAAATGGGCTGGACTTTCTCTGTGTGACAGAGACTTGGGTGAATGTTGGGGATTTCAGTGTCTTATCTGAACTTTTACCTCCTGAGTGTGACTATATAAATTGTCCCCGGACGTCAGGCCGTGGAGGTGGAATAGTGACATTTTTTTCGGAATATGTATAAATGTAAATCGCTGCTCCCATCGTCACCGTTCTCCAGCTTTGAAGTAAGTTTATTTGAATTGGGTCGTTCTCACCCTGTGATGTGTGCCATTATTTAGAGGCCGCCTGGATATGATAAGGACTTTTTAAATGAATTTTCTGGACTGTTGGCAGAAATTATGCCTAAATATGACCAAGTCCTTATTATTGAAGATTTTAACATACATGTTTGTTGTCCTGACAACTTTTTAAATATGATAAATTCTTTTAATTTAATACAATGGGTGTCTGGGCCCACTCAAGAATGTGGGCATACTCTGGACCTATGGTCTGTCTATTTCTAACTTGTCATTAAATTATGCTGTCTTTTCAGATCATAAGCCAGTGCTTTTTGACATTGCTATGCCTTGTGGCCGTATGAAATCTTGCATTCCTGCACGTAGTCGTCGTGTTGTAAACCAGCTCACTGCTGTCCGCTTTTCTGCCATTATTGAACAGAACTGCGGAATTCCAGATTCTGTATGTTTAGACACAGAGATGCTTAATTCCTGGTTTCTCTCTATTTGCCAGACTGCTTTAGATGAAGTGGCCCGATTGAAGCTCAGAAAATCTAAAATTAAGCTAGAGCCTTGGTTAAATGACACAACTCGTGCTGCCAGACGTTAGTGTCAGAAA
Organism: Archocentrus centrarchus; assembly: GCF_007364275.1. Taxonomy (NCBI): domain Eukaryota; kingdom Metazoa; phylum Chordata; class Actinopteri; order Cichliformes; family Cichlidae; genus Archocentrus; species Archocentrus centrarchus. The sequence goes on along the minus strand of NC_044362.1, from coordinate 31,774,280 downwards.
GCTGAACGTAAGTGGGAAAAAAGACAGATCACAGGTGTCTTTTCAAATGTTAAGGGACTGTTGGCATCACTACCAGGTAGTTGTGAAGCATGCCAAAAGAGAGCACCTGTCAAGGATAATCTTGTCAAATTGCCACAAACGTCGTATTTTATTTAACACTATTGATAAAGTTTTAAATGCCCCCCAGAGTACTGGTATTGAGCCTTCGCCTGAGGAATGTGAGGAATTCTGTAAGTTCTTTGTGGATAAAGTAAACAATGTTAGGGCCCTCATATCACCTCCAACCTTTGACCCTTCAGTCTCTGTTCCTTGCTTGACTGCCTTGTACCAGTACCCTTGTACCAACAGGCCTCTTCTTTGGCCAAGTTTAAGTCTGCTCTTAAGATGCACTTATTTCATTTGGCCTTTGATTAATATGAGTGGCTGTCTATCGAAATTTGTAATTAATTTATTTCTAGGTTAAAATTATGCTTTTATTATTGGTTTTATTTGTGTATATTATTTTATTGATTTATTGCTAGGATAAATTATGCATTTTATAGTTGGGTTTTTTTGTATGTCATTTTTAAATCTTTTACCTTTTTGTAAATTTTATTCTTCTCTTGTTTTGTGTTTTATGTACAGCACTTTGATCAGTGGTTGATGTTTTTAAAGTGGTTTATACATAAGATTGGCTTGGCTTGGCAAAGCCAGTGAAACAGCTCTGCCCCACAACATTCCTCTCACTGGTGTATGTAAGCAACATGCTTAGAATGTGCAGTCCTAATGGTTAAGGTTACATTATATTTCTCAAATGTGTGTTTTTGTGCTTCTGTCCATTCATCCCTTCAGTCTTTCCACTACCTGACTGCAAGGAGAAGCTGGTTCTCACAAACCAGCAGGTCTGTAACCAGGAGAGGAACTCCAGTCTGGAGCAGGGAGACACACAACTTCCACATATTAAAGGGGAACAGGAGAAATTCTGTACAAGTCAGAAGAGAGAACAGCTCTTACAGAAGCCGGAGATTAATACCTTTCCTGGTCATGAGGAAGGTGACCACAGTGAACCTGAACCAAACAGAGACCAGCTTCATTCTCACAACTGTCTTCAACCGGATCAGGAACAAGGCGAGCATGATAACTCACCTAAAAACAAATCAGAACAAATTATAACAAACCTGAGAGGTCACACTTGTGAGAAGCCATATTTATGTGGCACCTGTGGGAAAGGATTTGGAAGGATGTCAGACATGAAAAGACACACGAGAAGTCACACAGGTGAGAAGCGACATTCTTGTAGCACCTGTGGGAAAAGATTTAGTTATAGCATAGATTTGAAAAGACACATGAGAGTTCACACAGGTGAGAAGCCATATTGTTGTACCACGTGTGGGAAAAAATTTAATCGTAGCTCATATTTGAAAACACACATGAGAATTCACACAGGTGAGAAGCCATATTGTTGTACCACGTGTGGGAAAAAATTTAATCATAGCTCACATTTGAAAAGACACATGAGGGGGGGTGGGGGGGGACTCCGGGGGCCTGGGTAGCTGGTAGCCTCCTGGGGCTGGGGCCCTGGGGCGACCTTCTGGTGATGTCTGTGTGCCTGTCCTGGTTGATGGTGGTGGGGGCTTGGATGGTGCTGCCTTCGGTCCTGGGTGTGGGCGGGGTGCTTGGGGGGGTGGTGCCGGCCCTCGGTCGGTTGGCTGGTCTTCCCTGTATGGCTTGGGGGCTGGGGTCTGGGGCCCCGGCGCTGGGGCCGCGCCGGCTCCCGGTGGGCCCCCCCGGGCGCGGGGGGGGCCTCTGCTGTCCCGGCCGCGCCGCCGGGTGGGGTGGGTTGGCCTGACGTCGGGATGTCTGGTCTACGCTTTTGGGGCCCTGGGGTGCCTGCATTGCGGGGGGGTGGGGTGGGGGATGGGGCCGCGGTGGGGTGGTTGGGGGGGACTGGGCACTGCATTTCCATGCCCAGGCCAGTATGTCCTGTCGCCTGTTTGTGTCTATTGTTGAGTGAATGGGCATCTAGGAGGAGCGGGCCGCCCTCTGCGGTGGGGGCGAGGGCGCCAACCTCGGGTGCTGCAGTGCTCCGGGATGCTGTCACCGCGGCCCCGGGCTCACCTCCCCCTGCCCTGTGCTGGGGTGTGGGAGGTCGGGGTGCCTATTGAGCCAGCGGACAGCTGGCTCTCTTCTTCCAGGATTTTTCCTGGTCATATGCCCCCCCCCCCTCCCCCTCCCCATACACAAACACACACACACACACACACAGAATACACATCACTCACAGATGTAGGATGGAGAGGCCACGTGGAGAGCTGCACCACCACTTGCCTCTCCGTTTTAATTGCACTTTAGTCATTATAACTCACAACACATACACACTTACAACCTGATACACATAGGACCTTTGGGGCAGGCATGTTACTCAGAGGTTGATGAGATGGGCCGCTGAGGTGGCCCCACTCGGATCCTCGTCACTGTCTGTCTCCAAATTTTATTTGCACTTTAGACATGGAGGGTTTTGGGGGGGCAGTGTGGGCAAGCGCTGACGACCAACAGTTGGCGCTTGTGGCATAACTGTCCCCTCAATTTTAACTGCACCCTATACACCTCATTCACTCACAAACATTAACACATAGACCTACAAGTTGGGGAGGAGGAGGGGTGGATGGGTCATCTTACACCCCGATTTCTTGCGTCTCGCCTGGGGTAGGGGTCGGGTGGTTCCTTGGGGACCGGGCTGGTGGCGTCCTGGGGTCGCTGTTGGCCCTGGGGTGGTTTCCACTTGCCCCGCCTTCAGAGGGTGGGTAGCTATGGATGAATGGGTGTCTTTGTGTATTTGTCACCGTCTCCGTGAGTATGGGTGGGTGAGTGAATGTGTATGTATGGCATATCTGTGTGTGGGTAAGTATGTATGGGCATGTATGAGTATCTGTGTATAAATGTGTACACGGGTGTCTGGGTGTGTTTGTATGTATGGCTGGACCTGGGTCTGGGCCTTGTGCCTTGCCTCCTGGCCGCTCCTTGCTGGTTGCCTCCTCCCCCCTACCCCCCTGGGATGGGGGTGCCTCGGGGTTCCTGGGTGGGGCTGGGTGTTCTGGCGTGGGTGCTGGCCTGCCCCCCTTGGGGGTGCGGTGCGGGGCTGCGTTGGCTTCTTCGGCGTGGGGGGGGGCTCTGTGGAGGGTCGGGCGGTCCTTGGGTGCCGTGGGCCCGGGAGCCCTGCCGCCGGCCAGTGCAGGGGGCTGGCCGCTGGGGGGGGGCTGGCTTCTCATCGCCTTGGGTTCCCTGGAGCCCTCGCTCCTCGACTGGGGGGGCTCCGTCTGAGACCACCCTCTCCCGTCTGCTGGGGTAGGTATGCGGTTGTCTTTGGACTGAGTGGCCGGGGGTCTTCCTGGCCCTTGGTGGGCTGCTGGTGGCCTGGGGTTCCGGGGGCTTTCCGTACCTGCCTCTGGCTTCTGATGGGTGGAGCTGCAGCGTTTTGCCCTCATTGGTAAGTACGTTCCATGACACAGACACAAACATGACACAGACACAAACGCCCACTCAATCACAACTCAACAAAATTGTTGGTGTGCGTAACATGCTTTGTTAGTTTTGTTTTTCACACACAAATTTATTTTTGCAAGTATTGATAGTATTTTTTTATATGTTAAAGTGATGAAGTATCTGATTAATAGACTTGTGCTCTTTCCCCTTTTTTTTTTTTTTTGCTCCCTTTCTTTCTCCCTTTTTCTTCTCTTTATTTTCCTCTTCTTCAGCCTGTCAGCTCTGGCTGTTACATAGTATGTGGAAAAATAACTCAGATAAATAAAATAAAGGGTTAAAACATCAACAAGAAGAGCCTATTGAGAACCTATAGAGCTCATCTTGAAATAGCAAATATGTTTGGCACAACAACGCATTCAGATCACAGTTCTGCTTGCAAGATCTACCAGACATGACAGGCTTTAAAAAAAAAAAAGAAAAGACACATGAGAATTCACACAGGTGAGAAGCCATATTGTTGTACACCTGTGGGAAAAGATTCACTCATTGGATGTTGTTGAAAAGGCACTTGAGAAACCACGCTACTTAAAAGTTTTTCGTTCATACAAAACATGTGAAAGCTGTCAGACATAGTAGTGTGTTGATGGTAGAGCTTGTTTGTCTTTGGTTATGTCCACACATGCACAGGTATTTTTGCAAATGTACCTTTTTATCCTCGAGTGTAAAAAGGTTTGGCATATGTGTTCTTTCTTCTTAAAATATGTGCAATATTCATAATCCTGGATGTTTAGTACACTTTGTACACTTTGGTTATATTTATCTGAAGTGGGGAGCATCGTTATAATAGTTTTGGATTTTATATTATAGTTTAAATTTTAAATTTTTGGTTTCATTCTTAGCTTTAATTTGGTTTTCATTCATTTTAGTTTTTCATACTTAATTTGTCAGGTGCAAAATTCAAGGTGTAAGAAAGACCTTAAGTTATACTATTGAAATAAATTGTATTCAACTGTTCACAAGCAGCGTTATGTCATGAGACATCAACAGGGAGCAACATAAAGGAAAATCCAGTAAACTTGAAGTCCCAATATACTTTTATCTCAAAATATGTATTTCAAAAACTGAAAAATCTGAATAGAAATATTTATCTCAAAAATAGATTAAGAATAAATTGGACTGCCCAGCACTAGATGCAGGTCCAGTTTCAGTGGAGTAGATTAACATTAGCTCCATGTGGTGTATAACATCAGAACACAGCAAAACAGTATAAACAACAACAAACTGAACTCTGAGCAATTGAAGGAATCAAAGTGACAGTTTTCTTATGATTTTGGGGTGCCAGTCATGTATCTGTCCTGACATAGATTTTTTTCCAACCCTCACAAAGGATGCAAAGCACAGCGACTTAAGTAAAATTAAGTAAAATTTATATAGCACTTATCATAGATAAAAATCACAAAGTGCTTCACAACAAAAAACAAAAATAAAAGTGCAACAATATAAAACAATAGAATACAATATAACATGTTAATTAAAAGCTTGTCTGTATAAAAATGTCTTCAGCTGCTTTTTAAAAGAATCAATGGAGTCTGTACAGCATAAAGACAGTGGAAGAGAATTCCACAACCTTGGTGCCACAGCCCCAAAAGCCCGATCCCCACGAGTTTTGAAACGAGTGCGAGGGACCAACAGTAAACTTTTGACCTGATGATCTAAGAGCTCAGGATGAAGAATATGGTTTCAACAGGTCAGAGATATACTGGGGGGGAGGGGGCTTGGCCATGTAAGGCCCTAAAGGTTAAAAACTAAAATTTTAAAATAAATCTAAAATTTACTGGCAACCAATGAAGAGAGGCCAAAACTGGAGTGATATATCTTCTGTTGGTGCCAGTTAAAAGTCTTGCTGCAGCATTCTGAAGGTGATCCAAAGCTGATTTGTTAAAACAAGTAAAAAGACCATTACAATAATCCAGACGGGAAGAGATAAAAGCATGAATAATCATCTCAAGCTCAGCCTTTGACACCAGTAATCTGAGTTTTGAGATATTTCTTAAATGATAAAAACAATTCCGAACCAGCTGTTTGGAGTGATGCTCGAGGGACATTGAACTGTCGAAAATGACACCTAAATTTCTGAGGCTTGATTGCACAGAAGGGCCTAAGAAGCTGATATGTCGCCTAATTTCCGAGATCATGTGGTCAGGAGCAATAATCAGTGTTTCGGTTTTATCAGTATTTAACTGGAGGAAATTGTCGTTTAACCATTGCTTAATTTCTGTCAGGCAATTACTTAAACTGGACAATTTATAAAACTCAGAGGCTTTGAAAGAGCAATATAGCTGAATGTCATCAGCATAGAGATAAGAAATATCATTGTAACGTCTTATAATTTGGCCTAGAGGAAATATATGAAGTAGGAAGAAAATTGGACCCAAAACAGATCCCTGAGCTACCCCAAAGACAAAACTGTTGTTTCAGACATCACTTGATTCATATGAACACTAAACGATCTCTCAGATAAATATGACACGAACCACTCTAAAACAACACCAGTAATCGCAAACAGATCCCTAAGCCTGTTTATCATCATACTGTGATCAACGGTATCAAAAGCAGAGGTGAGATCTAATAAAACCAAAATTGTGAACTCTCCAGAGTCTGCTGCCATCAAAATGTCACTAGATACTTTAAGTAGCGCAGTTTCAGCGGAGTGCAATTTGCGAAAACCAGACTGGAAAGTGGCCATAACATTATTTTCTTCAATGAAATGGTTAAGTTGTTCTGCTACTGTTTTTTCCAAAATCTTTGACACAAAAGGCAATTTGGATATTGGCTTGTAACTGTTTGGAAGAGATGGGTCCAAATGAGGTTTCTTTAAAATTGGCTCAACAACAGCTTGTTTAAAGAAGCTGGGAACTGAGCCAGTTTGAATACAAGTATTTATCATCTCCACTATACAGGGGCCAATAGAGTCAAACACACTAATAAACAATAAAGTGGGAAGGATATCGAGGGGGCTTGAAGGTTTCATACGATCAAGCAAAGCACTGATGTCCTGTAAGGCAGCGTTTTTCAACCTTTTTTTTTAGCCAAGGTACATTTTTTCATTGAAAAAATCACGAGGCACACCACCAGCCAAAATTGTTTAAAAAAATGATACTCTGTAGCCTATATTAACAATATAGTCATTCTTATCAAAGTGCACTTAACATGTCCACTTCAAAAACACAGCTTGAACATAACAAATGCCACAACAATGTGGTCTTATAGTAGAAAACTTCAGTGTTTTGCAAACTCTAATTCTGTCCAAAAGCATTCTTTTACCAGGAATAACACAACAGAACAATACATGAGAGGCAAGCTCACAGCTAATGCCAGTTTAATATCATCATCATGCATAAGTCCCCGTACAATGTTTTAATGGATGAAGGTTATTGTTAACTTTATAATAAGTATGCTGTGTGAGCGTTTCAGATGGCTCTTATGTTGCAAAACTACCGCTGAGACCTGTCGGTCTGGGAATTCAACCGGTGCTTTGCGTGCCTCCAGTTTCTTGCTGTGGGGTTTTAAAAATGATTGTGGTAAAGGAGTCGCTCTCATGCCTCCGCTAGTGACGACACTCCCTGGCCAATCAGTGGCATGCTGTCCTCCGCGTCACATTGTATCGCCTCGGATTGCTTAGAACCTCGGGTAAGTGAGTACGGAAAAAGGACTGGCAAAGTGTACCCGATTCTAATGGCGATGCCGTCAAATCGCGGGGAGTCGTTCCTAATGGAAATGCAGTTCAATTCTCTTGTCTCTATGTACAATGCAATTCGCTACCTGCTGCTGTCTAGTTTAGTGATATGGAAGAGTATTACATGATTATGCTCCCAGTCACTACTACAGCACAGACACTTGTGGCATATTACGTGAAACTGGATAATTTCCCACGGCACACCTGACGATCTCCCACGGTGCCGCGGCACACTGGTTGAAAAACACTGCTGTAAGGTAACAGGAGCAAAAGAGGACCAGGTGTCAGAAGTAAGCAAATTGCAGGAATAATACTGAGAACATGATGGAGAAATACTTGACCTGATGGCAGCGACGTTATTCACAAAATAATTCAAAAATTCATTGCACTCAGACTTTGTATAGACTGGTGCATGAGGAATATCAGGAGAGACAATTTTCTTAATTGAATCAAACAAGACCTTAAGGATTTTTCTTTTCTGAAACTATAAGCTTTGCAAAATACTCTGTTCTGGCCTTTAATATCATTTAATAAGAAAATAGAGTTTTTAAGATGTAACCTGTGAACCTCAAGCTTGGAAGCCTTCCATAAACATTCTAACTTGCGACAATATCTTCTAAAATTACAATATTTTCGTTCATCCAAGGGCAACAATTTGAAGATTGGGCCATGCTTTCTTTTAGAGGTGCCACGATGTCTAAAATAGAATTACACTGATTGTTAAAGGACAAAACAAGTGAGTCCACATCACTTTGAGGCATGTTTGCATCTAACAGGGCAGAGAAACTTTCAGGAGTGTCCTGGTTGATAATCCGCCTTTGCATTTTCAATTTAGGAGGCAAAGGATCCAAAAACAACAACAGAAATATATGCAGCTATGGTCACTCACATGTACATCCTCCACACATACATCATTTATATTTAAACCCAGGGAAAAAACAAGGTCTAATGTCAAGGTCTTAACACCCTCTAACACTGAATAAAGCAAAACCCATTCAAAAGTACTTGTGCCCACAATGAATATATTCAACACAGAAAAAAACAATCATAACACAGGTAAAGCAGTTCATGTACTCAGTTCTGCAGAGCTCTTCAGTTCATTCACAAGAAACAAAACCAAAGCAAGATATACCAGTTCCCCAATGTCTCTCAGTTCATTTCAACAGAAAACCAAACAAAACAAATCCACTCTGGGTTTTACTCAGGTCGGTTCATAAACAAGAAAAAAGAAAAAAAAGATCCAAATCCACTCCGGGCTGTCTTTCAGTTCAGTTCAAAAAGGATACAAAAAGTGCAAAAACAAAGATTCCACTCCGGGTTTTTATATCCCCAAAACCAAACAAAACACAGAAGAGCACTTCTGACTTCCCACAGACAGCGCTGTTGACAGTTCAAAACAAAAGAAACCCGTTGAGCTTGACCAGCTGGAGACTTACAACACCAAGGTTTTCCTCAGCTGACCAATCCCAGGTGTTCTGGTCGATAAATCCCGGCAGTTCCTTACCGAAGGGTCCTGTTGCGAAGCTAAGCTAGCCGCGGAGCCACTAAGCGAGGACCTAACTTGCCGTGGGTTTGGCCGAGATCGCGGATAATTCAACGTCCGTCTGCCATGCTTTCCCTCTCCACACTGAGCCCTGGTCCATAAGAAAAGTGTTGTGGGCTGCATTGAACGCTGCAGTGCCATTCTGTAGTGTCCTATTGGTCAGGATCCAGAGGGTGTGTGGGTAAGTAAAAGAAAAACAAACAACACAAGCGGCCATAATTTAAGGCGCAGCCATCGGCTGTCACAAAAGCTCAAATACAGCTTTCAAGATTGTCCATTTGTATTTGTGTGTCACACAGTGGTGTGGACAGACTCAATTAACACATTTATGTTGTCATATTGCTGCATGGCTGTGATGTTGTTTGTTTGTTGTTTGTTGGAACTCCTCAGAGAGTTAGTTTGGTTAGCTACTTACTAATTAGAATTAGACTTCTGTGCTGGGTCTTTGCAGGGCTTAGGTACCAACCAACATTTATTCTTGTCAGCTGCATTATGCGTGCTCATTACCTTGTGGTTGTGTGCCGTGTTTTATCTGCGGTGCCGGCAGAAAGAAATGGGGCCAGCATCCACCACCATGGGCCCCCCAGCCCCCACATCCCAAGACCATAAGAGAGCCCCACCCCACCCCACCAACCAGGGCCTGTACACAGACACCACAAAATGGCAGCCACAGTCCTCCAGTCCAAGAGCCATCAGACACCCAAATCCCCCCAGCCACCTGTCAGGCCCACGATGAGATGAGACTACAGCTGATCACCCCCACTAAATGATGGAATTGATCAGTGGGGACTAGAAATAATCAAATTTGTCTCAGGACCACTGTGTGTGTGTGTGAGAGATATTTGTTGTCTTTTGTATGCGTGTGGGGGTGTGTGCTTGTGTCATGTTTGCAGTGTGGGTGGTGGGTGCCGGCCTGGAGCACGGTGGTGTCCTGGGGGTGTGGCCACTTCAGGCCCTGGACCTGTCTTCCCTGCACTGCAGTTGGGTGTAGGGAACTGGGGTGTCTAGTGAGCCAGTAGTTAGGGGTACTCCTCTACTTCTTGGTCATATCCTGACCCTCCCCCTCCTCCAACTCAGTTAAACATCACATTACACACATGTAGGTTCTTGGGGGAGGGGGGCTCGTGCTGCAGTGAGTAGGGCCACCTCCTTGGCTCTGCTGTTTGTGCTGCGTGATGTCCCACTCCTTTTTAATTTATCATACAGTTCACAACACATCATAGTCAGACTACAACAGTCTGACTCCAGGGGACTGTGGCAGGGACTACGCACCATCACGGACTACAAAGCACCACACACACACCCGGTGAGTGCCGACGCTTCTCTGGCTGATGAACTCAACATCTTCTTTGCGCGCTTTGAGTCGGGAAGCCGGCAGCCCGCTGCGCTCCCGGCCGGAGGGGCGGAGACACTCACTGTGACGGAGCGCGACGTGAGGAGGGCGTTTAGACGTGTAAACACCAGGAAAGCGGCTGGACCAGACGGTATTAGTGGACGTGTCCTTAAGAGCTGCGCTGACCAGCTGGCACCTGTGTTTACACTGATATTCAACCTCTCACTGAAACTGTGTGTGATTCCCACCTGCTTTAAAAAGTCCATCATAGTCCCTGTCCCAAAGAAACCACACCCCAGCAGCCCCAATGACTTCAGGCCCATAGCGCTCACCTCTGTGGTGATGAAGTGTTTTGAGAGACTCATCAAGACATTCATCACCTCCTCACTGCCCACCACCCTCGACCCACTACAGTTTGCATACCGGCCAGACAGATCCACAGATGACGCCATATCCTTCCTCCTCCACAAGACCCTTTCACACATAGACACTGGTAAGGGGAACTATGTGAGAGTGCTGTTTGTAGATTACAGCTCAGCATTCAACACCATAGTTCCCTCCAGGCTGGTCTCTAAGCTGCTGGACCTGGGCCTGGGCCCATTCCTGTGCAGGTGGGTTCACAGCTTCCTGACCAGCAGACCACAGGTGGTACGAGTGGGTCACCTCACCTCATCCTCCCTCACCCTCAACACTGGATCCCCCCAAGGCTGTGTGCTCAGCCCTCTGCTGTACTCACTGTACACCCATGACTGCGAGGCCACGTCAGAGTCCAACGTCATCATCAAGTTTGCTGACGACACTGCTGTTGTGGGACTAATCTCTCACAATGAGGAGACAGCCTACAGGAGAGAGGTCTCCTGCCTGGAGAACTGGTGCCAGGAGAACCACCTCCTGCTCAACGTCAGCAAAACGAAGGAACTGATCGTGGACTTCAGCAGGAAGCAGCAGAGGGACTACCATCCACTTGTCATCAGTGGTGCTGAGGTGGAAAGAGTGGACACTTTCAAATACCTGGGAGTGACCATCTCACAAGACCTGTCCTGGACTCATCACATAAACATCACTGTGAAGAAGGCCAGACAGCGTCTCTACCTCCTCAGGCGGCTGAGAGACTTCAAGCTCCCACTCAAGGTGCTCAGGAACCTTTACACCTGCACCATCGAGAGCATCATGCGTGGGAGCATCACCACCTGGATGGGAAACTGCACCAAGCAGGACTTCATGGCCCTAAAAAGGGTGGTTCGTTCAGCTGAACGGACCATCAGAACCACCCTCCCCAACCTGCAGGACATTTACACCAAGCAGTGCAGGCTGAGGGCCATGAAGATCCTAAAACAGCCCAGCCACCCCGGACACTCTCTCTTCTCCCTGCTCCCATCAGGCCGGCGTTACCGCTGCCTGAGGGCTAAGACTGAAAGGTTGAAGAAGAGTTTTTACCCACAAGCCATCCGTCTGCTCAACTCTGAGCCCTAACTGGACCATTATTGCACAATGTAAATATTATAATTTATAAAAGTGTGTATAGTGCATAGTATATAGAGTATAGTGTATAGTGCGAATTACTTTTTTAAATTTTTATTCTTCTTCTTATTTATATGTGTGTGTATATATGGTTGCAGGTACAAAATACATTTCACTGTGCATTGTACTGTGTATAACTGTGCATGTGACAAATAAACACTATCTTAATCTTAATCTTAATCTTAGTGTAATGGGTGTGACCTGAGTGTACTGCCCGTCCTCGGTGGGCAGGGCCCTTCCTTTTATAAGCACAGGTGACAATCATCATGGCGTCTGTGGTGAAATCTCTGGAATGCTGGCATACGTCGGAGCGATTCATCCCTAACGTGTGCAGCGGGTTTCTTTTACTTTCCCTGGTAATCTAAGGAGAAGTTCAGTGCCCTTGTGTTTAAGGAAGAGAGTGAATCTCATACACCAGGCGACATTGTGGCGAGCGGTGCAATCCCATTTCATTCTGAGTGGGGTGGATTCTAAAATTGGAGACCGAAAACTACTCTGCTTTTTTGCCTTGCCCGGCATTGTCCTGCCTGTGTTTTATTGCCCTCTTTGTTTTATGATACTGCTGCAGACATTGGCTGGCTAAGCTGAAGTTTCTCTCGGTGATCATCTGTGTGGAAGGAAAAGTCGCATCTGGTTGAGACCTGGTTTGAATTGTGGTGCTTTGTTTACCCCGATCTCATTTTAACCAGACTGTGTGGGTGATAATTACGTTGACTTCTGTTTTTTTTTTTGTTTTTTTTTAATCTTTTGGGAACACGCAGAAGAGCAAGGAGGAAGAGGTGCGAGACCCGTTCTTTTTATAATTCTTTCTCATTGTTTGCTCGGCTGCCTCTTGTGCATGCGTAGCAGTGAATTAGGATAATGGGAGTGAACCTTGTTTGCATGTGGGTTTATGTTAACCTGTGTTTTTGCTGTGTGTATCAGTGTCTGCACCAACTGTAGGGTTTATTGTACCTCCTCCAGCGTAATGTCTTTTTTTAATCAAAGTCTACCCGGGACACTTGTGTGTATTTATATATTGCAATAAAGTTTTATTTGGAATTAACTGAAGGCATGCCTACGGCAGTTCCTTTCAGAGTGTGTGGTAGGTTGGGCCTCTCACCTGACCTGGGTCACAATAGTACATATAGGGCCTTGGGGGGCAGGTGTGTCACACAGTGGTTAGTAGGTGGCGCTGCTGAGGTGGCCCCACTTGTCTGTCCACTGCTGCCTGCTCCTCAATTTTATTTACATTTTAGACATTGAGGGCCTTGGAGGGGCAGTGTGGATGGGCGCTGTTATTCAGTGCTCATATTGCATCTGTCATTTCAATTTTAATAGCACTGTAACTTTCATACAGTCATACGCATTCTTCTCATTAAATACAGTCACATCACCCTGACAGGTAAACAGGTTGTTTGTGAAGGAAGACACCTGAAACACTTTAATTAAAAAAGTAAAACATTTAATATATTAAAGAATCAGGAAAAATACACACATGCATGTGGGGACTCAGAAGAGACAGGTCTGTCTAATGTATTATTTAATTGTTTATTATTTGGTTGATCCACTGTTTATTAATTAATTTACTGGAGTTTACCTTTAAACATTTGTCCTTTATTCATTGAGTAAAAAATAATCCCTAACAACTGCAAACACGTTGAGCGGGAGGAGGGGGTGGGCGGATTTTCTCACACCCCAGTTTCGTGCACCCTGCCTGGGGTGGGGACTGGCTCGTTGTTCGGGGCTGAGTTGGATGCTTCCTTGGGTTGCTACTGGCTCTGTGCTGGTACCCGCTCTCCCACACTAGGTGTCCATGTATGTTCCGTGTGTGCGCGCGCGTGCGCATGCGTGCGTGCGTGCGTGCGTGTGCGTGTGTGTGTGTGTGTGTGTGTGTGTGTGTGTGTGTGTGTGTGGACAGCTGGGCCTGGGTCTGGGGCTTAATGAGCCTTGGCACCTGTGGGACACGATTGCGGAGGGCGGGAGTTTCCCCTCCCTGCCGGTCCACGCTGCTCCCCACTAATCGTCACTGTCGCCCCAGGGGTGTGGGTACCCACGTACCAGCTCCCTTGGCGGCTATGGCCTGGGGGTGTTTTGGGCCTCTTTGGCATTTGGGGGGGGGCTCTGCCGGGTGTCGGGCCGTTCTCGGGTGCTTGGGGCCTTGGGCACCACATGCTTGGCTTGTGCGGGGGGGCGCTGCTCATTGCCTCTGGCTCTCTGAACTCGTGCCCTTTGGGTGTAGGGGCTCCATCTGGGGTCTCCCTCCTTCCTCCTCTCTTCTCTGGGGTGTGCACACGGTAGCCATCAGGATGTGTGGCCTCAGGTCTTCTGAGCTTCTAGTGGGCTGTGGATGGCCTGGGTCCCCTGGGCCCTTCCCTATTTGCCTCTGGATCACGGGGGGAATGGTTGCGGTTTCTTGCCCTCATTATTGAATACATTCCATGACAGAGGCACATACACACACATTACTGCAAACAGCAAAATTGTGTGTATATGTATATGCATATGAGAAGATATGTGAATGTGTGTATGTATGTATATCTACTTTTCTTCAATTATTTTTTTTCCTTTTTCCCCTTTGCCCCCCCCCCCCCCCCCCCCTTTTTTCCTCTCTCTCTCTCTTTTTTTTTTTTTTTAAATCCCTCTTGTTCTTACCCCTTTATTGTTGCCTGTCAGCCCTGGCATAAATAACTAAATAAAAAATAAATACATAAAAATACAAACATTAACAAGAATAGCCTATAGAAAACTTGTAGAGCTGTTCTTGTAAAAGCAACTATGTTTGGTACATCAGTGCATTCAGATCATCATTCCGATTGTGAAAACTGCCAGACATGACAGGCCTTAAACAATAAAAGTATCCTAGGAACCACAAGTAAGCCAGCTGTCTGAGAGCAAAGTGCTCTATTGGGGTGATGCGGTACTATGAGGTCTTTAAGATAGTATGGGGCCTGATTATTCAAGACTTTATATGTGAGGAGAAGGATTTTAAATTTTATTCTAGATGTACAATAGTCAAGTCTAGAAGTAACTAGAAGTTTTCGTTAGTTTTGTAAACCAACAGTACAGTTTCAGTTATTGTTTTTTTCCTTTTAATGATCTTTTTTTAATTTCAGTTAATGAAAATGTTTTTTCAATTTCAGGTTTGATTATTCCACTTGATTTGTTAACTATAATAACCTTGGTGCATGGAAACATGGCTGCTAATGCTATGATAATGTGTACTAATATATACAGCTTGTTTCTCATGCCTGATTGGCTTAGTCTAATCATGTTATCATATCACTCTACAGCCCAACATTGCCCTGGGGCAAGAGAATGTTTTTCTAAGCCCCATGCCCAGTACATGTGAACTTAAATGATGCAAACCAGTCAGAATGTTTTAAAAAGGATTAAATTTCAGTCCAACAACATGTTGGAGTCACTATCAAGCATAATTTGAAGGCGGGGCATCCTTTTCTGACACATTGTCCAAGCAGCACATGGTGAGAAGAAGGTAAGAATTATTGCCCTAGTCATTTAAAATGACATAGATCCTAAATAATTTTTTTTTTTAAATACAAGAGTGTTTATGAAGCTCCAGAGAGGGATTTTGTCAGGTTTTATGGGTGGAGCTGGGATAGCTCAAAAGAATGAGGAGAAGAGGAAGTAGCAGGGACCCATGGCCCCCATTCCTAATCACAATATCCACTTGGACAGTACATCACAATGGCCAACAATATGTGAGAACAAACAATAATGCCTTAGACTTATATAGCGCTTTTTAAGGTACTCAGAGATGCTTTGGAATTTCATGCACTATTCATTCACACCACAATCATACTTGGTGGTGGTAAGCTACCACAGCTGCCCTGGGACAGTCTGACAGAAGCATGACTGCCAATTCGCACCGCCTACTACCACCACTGAACAGCTGGCAGTAGCTAGATAGTAAAAAACTGGGAAATCCCAAATTTATAAATATAGAGCTAGTTTATTTATAGCAAAATCAGTTCTAAACTGCAGTCTTATTAATTAGCATATGATCCAAGCTTCTCATTGACTGAGCATTGTCTATCATATTGGTCATTGATGACTCATGACCAGAAATAGTACAAACTATGACTTAGCATTGGGCAGTATTAAAGCCATACTTACTGCTCAGCAATATTACTGAAATGTAAACAACATGGTTGCCTTATGATTTTGGCAAGAGCCCAGGGTTGGATGTTGTAATTGGTAGTGGTGTGGAGGTGAATGAATAAGGGAAACAGAATAATTTGATAAATGGATTGGATAGAATAGAATGCCTCCCTGGGAATTTCACCCAGGGAATTTCAGATTTTAGCAAAAGGCGCACACAGGTTCGCCCACTGAGGCAGGAGACGAAGGTAAAGGTTAAAACAATACAAATTTTATTTTAAGAAAACAATTATTAAAATGTGGAAGCATAAAAGCATAAACCAACAAAATTATAAGCAGTAGCCAAGGTCCTATGGATGACAGGGACCAGTGCAATGGAGGATGGAATCCCAAAATAACAAAGAAAACTAAAGCAAATCAAAATCACCCAGACACATGACAACCACACCATTGAGTGAAGACCTCAATCCCTGGAAAACACATCAAACACGAAGACATGGGGTAGCGCGAAACCACCAGCTAAGCCACCAGTACTGCTACAAACAGCAACTGAAATGAAATCAAAGAATAAAAGATAGAAACAATTAACAGAAAATAAACACAGGAAATAATGGGGGCACACACACTTACTACTGTAAACATTTTATAGAGAATTAAATCTATTACAACCAGCATTAATTTTTTTGGCAATTTGAGCTACAGTAGCTCGTTTTTTGGGTCAGACCACAGGAGCAAAAAATAAAAACGGTGGGTATAAACTAGGGATGGCACGATACCACTTTATGTCCGATACCAATATTTTTCATTTGGATATCGGCTGATACCGATATAAATCCGATATTTAAAATTGATCCAGGCATTTAAAAACATAAAAAATAATAAAAAAGAAGTCAACAGTCTCTCACACAACAAAATCAAAGTCTTTTAGTTGTCCCACATACAAGACTAAGGACCAGGGCGAGTAGAGCTTTTTAGGCAGTGGCACCAAAGCTCTGGAACTGTTTACCGCTCCAGCTACATTTAGCTGACTCTGTGGCATCATCTAAAAAATAGTTATAAACTTTTCTGTTTAACCAGGCTTTCTGGTTTCTGACTTTATTTTTATTCTTTTTCTTTTAATACGGTAATGTTATTATGTTTTTAACATAGTGTTTTCTGGGGGTGGGGGGTGATATTGTGTTTTAATTATTGTACAGCGCCTTTCTGTCTGTGAAAAACGCTATATAAATAAACTTTACTTACTTACACCAATAACTATCACCTGAATCCTGTTGCTTCTGTGTGAGAAGGTGATGCTTATGGCATGTTGCAAATTTCATTAGGGCTGCAACTATCGATTATTTTAGCAGTTGTGTATTCTATTTATATTGCCATCTGTTACTTTAGCATGCTCTGGCTTGTTATGGTGGCTAGAGGTGATTGGTTGGTGATTAGCTGAAAAGGATGCCTCTCAGCTGCTGTTTCCTAATGGATGTGGTGCCCTACGACATCCTGCACATTTCAAACAACCTTTTCATATTAAGGTAATAATCAACAGATCCAACACTAGTAGCATGCTACACATTAAACCCACCTTATCTCTATCCACTAATGCCACTATCACTCCCTGCAGTTTAGATCCTGCACGTTTTAGTGTGAGCTCTTTAAAATGACTTTTGTTATTAATTACATCATTATTAATCATAAGCTAGATTTTATGCTTCTAACTGAAACCTGCCCTTGATAAGACTGCTAACAGAGAGCTGACTGAAACATCACACACTAATTATGGTTTTGAATATTGCACCAGTATAAACAGGAGGGGTTCTCAGTTGGCTCGCATCATGCCTAAAGATTGGAATAAAAAGTAAGTACGGAGTTCTTCAAGTGTCTGTCCATCATTTTGGATTTGATGATTATATTAATAAGGTCCCCAGAACTGCTTTCTACCATTTAAATGAATATAAATATTAAATATACATCAAAATTTAGAAACCTTTTATCTCACACTGACCCTGAGAACCTGGTCCACGCATTCATATCAAGCAGGTCAGATTATTGTAACGCTCTGCGTGATTACCCAAATCATCAGTGTGCAGTATGCATGCAGCAGCCAGAGTCCTTACAGGTACATGGATATTTGAACATATTACCCCAGTGCTGAACTCACTTCTTTGGCTCTCAATTCAATACAGAATTACCTTTAAAATCCATCTATTAGTTCATAAAACTCTGTGATTTGACCCTCCAGCACATCTCTGACTGGCTCAGCGTCTATAACCCAGTCAGACCCCTCAGGTCTTCAGGTGCAGATCTTTTAACTGTTTCCAGAATCAGATCTAAGGGTGCTGAGGGTGCTATCAGTTACTGTGCTCCTGTTCTTTGGAACAAGCTGCTTGCTGACCTAAGGTCAGTTACAACTGTGTTTGCCTCGAATAACAGGCTCAAATCCTTTTTGATGTCTTATTTACATTTAATAACTATGTCTTTGATCCTAATAAGCTTTATTGAAGTCCTGGCCCCTATGAAGGTAGGTGTAGGTGTGTGTGTGTGTGTGTATTATTTTGTATTTTTTTCTTTGTAACATTTTGTTCTGTTCTGTTGTTGTTTTAAGACAGAGCTACATAGTTTTTATGTTTGTTTTGTTTATGTTTTGGTAAGCACATTGATTTTACATGTAATGAAATGTGCTACATTAATAAAATTGGCATTGTTCAAAGCCTAACATTTATAAGCAGTGTCTCATATGTTGCCATAATAAATAAACTCTTTGGACTCACCTGTTTACAACAAACCTTCTTTACACTCTGCTGAAGAGAAATCACATGTTTAAAATCATTTACCACAAGCACTCGAGGATTTCATCTGAAAACAGATTTTAAATTATCTTTATTGTTGGAAGAAAATTAACTCATTCTGCTTTTTCTTGTTAGGCAGGAGATGAAAAGGCGACATGTTGACTGCAGGTCAGAATGAACAAGAGGAAACAAACAGCGCTGTTTTAGATCAGAACTTACAGTCATGTGAAAAAGAAAGTACAAAGTCTTTCAGATCTAAGACTTTACAAATCACAGCATAAAAAATGATCTGGTCCTGAGCAGGCTCTGATCATCTTTATCCTGATGGGAGTGGTCTGTAGAGGGGTCAGCCTTCATCTTTAGATGCTGCACTTTTCATGGAGATCTTTAGTTTTCTGCACTCCTTCCTAGCTGAATAATTGTAAAATGAATTCAACAATTAAAAAAATGTTTGCCCTTAGCTGAGTTTAATGAGTGTAGGATGAATTTTATAGAGCCACTCATTTAGGAAAGAAATAAAATATCAAAATGCCTTTTAGTGGGTGTGATAAATTTGGGAGCAAATTAACATTTTGTCCTTAAATTTGATGTTAGAAGCAGGAAATATGGGCAAGTGTGAGGATTTGAGTTCAAGGCCAAATTGTGATGGTTAGATGACATGATCAAAGCATCTCCAAAACTGCAGCTCTTGTGGGGTGTTCCCAGTCTGCAGTGGTAAGTATCAAAAGTAGTCCAAGGAAGAAACAGTGGTGAACAAGCAATAGGTTCATGGGTGGTCAATTTTTTTTTTAACCTAACCACCCGACTGTGTTTGTTTCTTTCTTCCTGGGACAATTGAGTTGCCGATTGAGTCAGCTGCAGACACCATCTCCCCTATGTTAGTCTTGTCTGTGCTCCTCTTGGATGGCTGTTCTGAATGAATTTCGTTGTATGTATAATGACAATAAAGTTCTATTCTATAAAGGCCACCACACAGTCTCAGCTGCAGCAGAAAGGACTGAGAGGCAGAGAGAGCTCGAGGTGAGTCGACTAAACATCCAGCAGAGAATCCAGGACAGAGAGAAAGATGTGAAGCTGCTTCAACAGGAGGTGGAGGCCATCAATCAGTCTGCTCATAAAACAGTGGAGCACAATGAGAAGATCTTCACTGAGCTGATCCGTGTGATCCAGAAAAGAAGCTCTGATGTGAAGCAGCAGATCAGATCCCAGCAGGAAACTGAAGTGAGTCGAGTCAAAGAGCTTCAGGAGAAGCTGGAGCAGGAGATCACTGAGCTGAAGAGGAAAGACGCTGAACTGAAGCAGCTCTCACACACAGAGGATCTCATCCAGTTTCTACACAACTGCCCCTCACTGTCAGCACTCAGTGAGTCTACACACTCATCCAGCATCAATATCCGTCCTCTGAGACACTTTGAGGATGTGACAGCAGCTGTGTCAGAGCTCAGAGAGAAACTACAGGACATCCTGAGAGAGGGATGGACAAACATCTCATTGACAGTCACTGAAGTGGAGCCAGAGCCAAAGACCAGAGCTGGATTCTTAAAATATTCACAGGAAATCACACTGGATCCAAACACAGCACACACATGGCTGTTATTATCAGAAGGAAACAGGAAAGTAAAAGTAATTAAACAACTACAGTTTTATTCTGATCATCCAGACAGATTCACTAACAGGTTTCAGGTCCTGAGCAGAGAGAGTCTGACTGGATGTTGTTACTGGGAGGTGGAGAGGGAGAGTTTATGTAGCAGTCGCATACAAGAATATCAGCAGAGCAGGTAATTAATGTTGTTTCGGATATAATGACAAATCTTGGGTATTATATTGTCACAACAACACTTTTACATTTTGGTACAACAACATCCAAACTCCTGTCTCAGGTCCTCGGTCCTCCAGAGTAGGAGTGTACCTGGATCACAGAGCAGGTATTCTGTCCTTCTACAGCATCTCTGAAACCATGACTCTGCTCCACAGAGTCCAGACCACATTCACT
Source organism: Archocentrus centrarchus (assembly GCF_007364275.1). NCBI lineage: Eukaryota > Metazoa > Chordata > Actinopteri > Cichliformes > Cichlidae > Archocentrus > Archocentrus centrarchus. Next base: position 31,753,814 of record NC_044362.1, on the reverse strand, counting down.
CAGCCGCTCTATGCTGGACTTTGGTTTTACCACAATTATGCCAGTAATGCTGAATTCACCAAACTGAAATAGACTGAAGTCTTTCATATTGTTGTGGGTTTAAATCTGTATTTTAGTTTCATGTTATTTTCTCTCCATCATTGTTGTGGCATTTCTGCACTGCACAGAGATCAGCTGTCAGTCAAACATTATGGGTGGTACCTTGACATCTTCTAGTTGTTCTCTTGATGTTTTGGAGTTTTTAGGTGGAGCTCTTTCCTGCGTCTGTTTTAACCATGGAGGCGATCACTGCTCATGATTTGGATTTACAAAAATATTTCTCCACATGAAAATGTAAACTTCTCTGTGCTCTAAATGTTTGCTGAATATTTGTATTGATGTATTTGTATGTTGTTGTTTCTCTTCCTCTTCATGGGCCTTAACAGAGAAATCAGCAGACCTTCCTTTATCACACAGATTTATTTTTCATCACTTTATTCATTTGGAAAGAAATCTATAATTACATTTATCTGTTTGATAGACCAAATATTTCTCTTGTTTCTGTCTGAATAGATAAATGATAGCAGTATTGTAAAACAGTCATTATGACCAGTAATGATATCATTAATTAATTCATTAATCATATCATTAATGATATCATTAATCACTCTTTCATATATTACCAAAGTGAAGTCAGTGATTTAGTTTGGAGCTGTATCATCTAACACTGTGGAAACATTTCCTTCAGCTTCAGCAGAGAGTGTTAACAACAGAACAGGACTGTTGATGAGAACAAACAGCAGGGACACAGTATCAGCAAACAACAACATGGTTTAACATGAACACAGTCAAAATCTAAGAAAATGGTAAAAAGGACTTCCTGCAGACATTTTTTGCTCCCGACTCGTCTGCAGCGCCTCCAGCATGGTTCAAATGTTCTGGCTGCTTTTGCACTGATTTTAGTTTCTGTCAGCAGGAAGTTCATGTTGAGCTCAGTGTGTTTGATTTGACTTCAAACTGATGCTTCAGTGTGAACACCTTTCTTTACAGCTATCAATAAAGCATCAATACTTTACTGCTGTGATGGAAATAAAACACCTGTGTGAGTGTGACGTCTGTAAGGCAGGTAAGCATGCTGTGATGGTCTGCTCCAACTGTGCTGCAGAAAGAAACCTTAAACACGAGGAACTGTCAGGACATCACAGACTGTTCCTTTTGTTGTCTTTTCTTTTTTTTAAAGCCTGTCATGTCTGGCATTTTTCACAATCAGAATGATGATCCGAATGCACTGATGTACTAAACATATTTGCTTTTACAAGAACAGCTCTATAAGATTCTATCGGCTATTCTTGTTAAAGTTTGTATTTTTATTAATTTATTTTTTTATTTAGTTATTTATGCCAGGCCTGACAGGCAACAAGGAAGGGCAAGAACAAGAGGGGGGAAAAAAAGGGAGGGGGGGGGGACAAAGGGAAGAAAGGCAAAAACTGAGAAAAGTAGATATACTGTACACACATTCACACAGTTATACATATGCATATACTTATACACACAATTTTGTTGTTTTGCAGTAAAGTGTGTGTGTGTATGCGCCTCTGTCTTGGAATGTACTCAGTAATGAGGGCAGGAAACTGCAACTATGCTCCCAGCGATCACATGTCTATAGCAATACATATTGCTATTGATTTATTGCCCAGCCCTAAGATGTATAATTACATCTCATACGCTGTCAACTCTGTTAAAAGCATCAGCTGACCCTTACAGTAAAGGTTTTCAGTTATTTTAAAACCTGACCTCGAGCCCTGTACCACCCTCTCTTCTCCTTTGTGCTGCATTGCTGCTCCTAAACATACAAAATGGTTTCAGAGATGAGGCACAGCTCCTGAACCTAAAGGTGGCTCATTTTATACTAAACGAGAAAAAAATCCACTTATTGGTCACTATGGAGAAGCATTTCACCAACTCTAGTGGGGTGTTGTATTTCACCTGGCAACCTAAACCTAACCTAACCCATAAGTGCTGTGGCAATAATGAAAACATTGAAAATTTATCTTGGAAAAAAAAAAATCAACCTGACATCAGTCCTCACCTGTTCTTTATGGATCTATTATAATTAATATGGTTTTTAAAGCTGACCTCACACCCTGAAGCTCCACCTGGATCTCCTCTCTCTTCCCTGAACCAGTTCTTCTCGTGATCAAACTGTTTAGTTTTATATTTAAAAGTAATAAGAGGCTAATACATATTTCACTAAACTAATTTAAGACCTTGTCTGAGCTTCTTCAGCCTCTCCACCTTTCATTGCTTCAACTGAGTCATTCCTCTATGTACAAACAACCATTCTCTTGATAAGATATCATTACGCATATCTAATATACTGTCGTACATGTTGATAAATTATGATCAGGTGTTGCCCTTGTGTTGTGTGACTGTTACTCTTTTTAAAACAACAAAGTGAGTCCTGCTGCTGTTTCAGCCTTTTTTGTTGGTGGGGGCATTGTGCTGAAATGAGATAACAAAACATGTTGGCTAGTTTAGCTAACTTCTAGACAAAGTTAGCAGTTAAATATTGGACGAGTGAACATCCCAGGATTAAGATGACTGAAAAAGATTTGTTTTCCATATATGAAAGTAAACAGACAACAAGGTGTTATAAACAAGCCATATTCATGGCAGCATTCCTGACAGACTGTTTTACCTCATTCAAAAGAGTTTCTGACTCCTGCCACTGTCTCCGCCTCCCAAATACTCCCAAACACACTGTTCAGAGGGGGGCGGGGGGAGCGCAGTGACATGACGCTATGTTGCGCCTTCAAAATAAAAGCATGCGAGTTACAGATTTACTTTTTGTTTTGTTTTTTCTCCCTAGTGTAATTTTTGGGTAGGACATATGCGCTTGTCTCCAGTATTGGGGGGAACATGTCTCTCTCCCCACCCTCGTTCCTACGCCTATGGAGACCACAGACGGAGCCTTCCCGGCCAAAGGACAAGAGTCCAGAGAGCCAGAGGCGATGTATTGTATAAGTTGTAAATTTGGACTTTTAGTCATTTTGAAAGTGTTTGAACATATCTGTGTCCAGAAGTTTTCATCTGGGTTGATGGAAAGATCTCGTTCCCATTTTGCAGTTAAGAGGGATATTGAATCATTAATTTTTAATAAGATATATTTTTGATAATAATTTAGGGGTATAAAGATTTAAAAATTCTGTCACCAGTACAGGGATTTCTAATTTTAGATTATTTAAATTAAACCTTGCCTGTATGATGGACCTCAATTGCTGATATTCAAGAAATTGCCGTTGCTAATTTCATATGTAACAGGTGGTAACACCAGGGGTCACATTTTCCTAAAAGGGAACCTAGCAGCGTTGTTGGGAGGTGCCAGTTTCTGGTGGACGGCCAGGTGGTTGTTTGGCTTTACATGCTCTGGGTATGTGATCGTGTTAAGTTGGAGAATTGTTTTTAAATTGTTTTAAACAGTTTTGTGTGTGCTGATGTGTGGTGTATATTTTTATAACAGGGCCACACAATTTTAGAAGAACAAAGATTGAAGTGTGATTGTTTGGGCGTGGGGTTCGCCGCCATATGGCCACACTCGATGTCTAACAGGATTTGCCGTGACAGGGTGTGGGCTTATGCATACATTACAGGTATGCAGTGTTTTTAAATTGTTTTTAAGAATTGATTTAGAATAAAGTGTTTTTTGTTTTTTTTTTACAGTTTACACTGTTTACCTGCTGTCCTCCTTGGTTTTGTTTTTCCTTTTTGGTTAGTCTGCCCAGTAACACATATTTTGCAAGTAGTTCTTCAAATGAAATAAAGATCCCAATGTGAGGCGCCTGGATGGCTTAGTGGTGAAGCTGGTGACAACATACATGTGCTGCGTTGCAGCATGGGTTCGAGTCCCAGCCTGTCACCAATTTGCCCACGTGTCTTCTCCTGTATCTTTCCCCTATTTCCTGTCTCTCTTCACTGCTGATAAAAGCTGCTGTGGCTGAAAATGCAAAAAAAAAAAACATCCCAATGTGAAAAATATTCTTTATTCCTTTCTCTTGCCATGTCGAAAAATTCAGTACTGTCTTTTTCTGACATACAACTGGATTGTTCCAAATGGGTGTCAGTTTACATGGGATAAGTGAAGACTTAGTTATCTTTAAAAATTCCCACCAGGCTGTCAGAGAGGTGTTTATGTTAAGACTTTTAAAGCAGTTATGATGTTTAATACTGGAGCTAATGAAAGGTAAGTCAGAGATTTTCACTTTTCCACAGAGTGTTTGTTCTAAATCCAGCCATGGACTGTCTAAAGGGCTTGATTTGATCCACCTTGAAACATACTGTAATCTATTGGCTAAGAAATAGTGATAAAAGTTTAGAAGTTGTAGACCACCATTGCATTTTAGCTTTTGTAAACTCTTTAAACTTATTCTTGAGGTTTTATTTTTCCATAAAATTTTGAAATGTTTGAGTCCAGAGACTTAAACCAGGCAACAGAAGGTTTATTAGGGATCAGTGAAAACAGATAATTGATTTTAGGCAGAATCATCATTTTTACTGTGGCAACTCTCCCCATGAGAGATATAGGTAGAGCGTTCCAGCGTGTGAGATCATCCTCTATTGTTTTTAATAGAGGAATATAATTCAACCGTATCAGGTCTGACAGCGTGGCAGAAAAATTTATACCTAAATATCTAATGTTGCTGTGAGATGGTCGTGGTGTTCTGAAAATTACAATTCAGAGGCAAAATGGTTGATTTACTCCAGTTCATGGAGTAATCTGATATAGATGAGAACTTATCTATAAGTGTGATTGTCTTCAGAAGAGAGGTTTGTGGGTTCCCAAGGAAAAGTAATACATCATTATCATAAAGGCTTATCTTATGATCTGTGTTTTCTGTTTGAATTCCTTTAATATCTACATTTTGTCAGATTTTTGCTGCTAGTGGCTCGATGAAAACGACAAAAAGTGAAGGAGAAAGTGGGCAGCCCTGCCTGGTGCCCCTCGGCAGATTGAAGCTTGGGGAAATAAGATCATTTGTTCTAATACATGCATTAGGAGAGCTGTATAGTGTTCTGATCCAGTTTATGAATGATGAACCAAATCCAAATTTGTGTAGAACTGCTAACAGAGATTTCCAATTTACCCAATCAAATGCCTTCTCTGCATCTAAAGAGACAACTGTGGTTTATAATTTATTAATAGAACAGTAATCTATTACATTTATCAGTCACGTGTATTATTGGCTGATTGCCGACCCTTGATAAAACCTGTTTGGTCTGGATATATAATAGATGGAGTGATTTGTTTTTTTCTAACCTTCTGGCAAGGACTTTGCAAATTATTTTAAAGTCTACATTAATAAGAGAGATTGGGCGGTAGCTGGATGGGAGTGTAGGGTTGTTGCCTGGTTTAAGAAGTAGAGTAATGTTAGCAGACTTCATGTTTGGAAAGACCGTGTGATTGCTCTGAATTTGAGCCACCATTTTGAGAAAAGAGAGTTTTAGCACAGACCAAAATTCTTTATTAAACTTTGCTGGGAAACCATCGTGGCCTGGGGCTTTACTATTTGCGAGGTGCTGTATTGTTTTATAAAATTCAGATGCTGAAAAGGCGAATCAAGAGTCGCGGCCTATTCGTTTAGTTTAGGTAGATTTATATTATTAAGATATTCTTGAATTTCAGCATCAGATGGATTAATCTGTGATGAGTGTAAGGCTTCATAGAAGTATTTAAAAGAGTTATTTATTTGTTGTGGGTCATGAGTAATGTTACCAGTTGAATCTTTAATAGCATAAATAGCTGTTTTTTCACAGACTGTTCCTTAACTTAACCTGGGATCATTGGGAACCTCAAATTCTGTATTCAGGATTCTGTGCAGTACCGGAGTTTGTGTGAAGAGGGCAGCAGTACACCTTTGATGCGTCTAATCTACCGGAAATCCAAAAGAAGAAGAAAACGGAAATGACGTAACTCAGAGTGCTATTTCCGAGCTAATTGCTGTATACTAGTATACTTTGGTTTGGTGGAATGAGAGGTGATTATATCAGCTGTTGCAACAATGCCTTCAGTTCAGCATCTGAAAGAGTTCATCAGGGAGAGGTTAACTGCTGCTGGAGAAGAAATCTTCTCCGAGTTTGAGAAAACCATCGTCCAGTTTGTGGAGGAGCTCAGTCAGCGCAGACTGGCGGATATCAGCCGGACACCCGAGATAAAGTTACACAGTACAGGTAAGAACATAGACATATATACATAGACGTCGCATTGAGCGGGGCGGTCCGTTGCTGTGACATTTCAGCGAGTCTGCCATATTGGATGTGGCAGATCTTCTAAACTAATACAAGTCAATGGACTGAACTTCATAAGGCGCCTTTTTTCAAAGTTATTTAAGTTAATGCGTTTAATTTACACATTCAAATATACACTAATATATACCGGGAAACGCAAAATATAACGTAACTTTATCTAATGAGTAAAAATATTAAATAATCCACGTATATTAGGGTGCAGCAAAAAACAGTAAAACTGTATACTAAAATTATAGATCCATAAAATTTTATGGTTAAAAATGTCATTAACTGACATAAATAAAAACTATAATTAAAAAGGAAAAAAACAATAACTAATTAAAAATGAATTGTGAGTTTACAAAACTACCTAAAATTAACTGAAATTATAGATAAATCCCTTGTGGCTTCAAGCCACAATCTCCAAGTTTAAGCTGGGAGCACCATCGGGCAACCGTGAGTGTGCCTGCGAATGTGCGTGCGCTGGTCCGAAAAGTGGTCTGCCGAGAAAGCAGCAGAGTCCCAAGTTTCTTTGACGGGGTTAGCACAGATAGAAGCAAGTGTCTTGTTGTGGATGATGAAAAATGTGCCAACATCAAAGTCCACCTGAGAAGCGCACACAAGGCAGCTACGGAAACTGCTCTCATCCTGCGAGGTAACCTGGCATGGACCTCTGGAGAAATGTGACTGCTTGTGGGTCCACGCAGCCCACAACTTTGTGATTTACTTGTTTAGTCCTTGTGCCTTTCCAGCTACTTTTCTTTGGCTACTTTATCAGTTAGAGAATAACAATCAGGAATAATAATCAAAGCATCAATATAAGGACTCACAAATGTCAGCAAATTCCTGGAGAGAGACTCCTGAAACTGTCAGAATGGACGTGAGGGAATGAAGTAAAAAAACAGGAGCAAATATGTTTGCAGCCGAAAAACTGAGCACGAAGAGCGAGGACCAAAAGAACACCAGCACATGACCACAAGGTAATTAACACACATAATTCAGCTACACAAGCATAAATGCAGACATGAGGCTGGTATTTTCTTGACACACTTTTGACCCCTTAGTGCCACCTGAGCATCGTTGAAACACCAACAGCCCATCTGAGTGTTGTTGCTGACCATCTCCATCCTTTTATGACCACAGTGTACCCATCTGCTGATGGCTGCTTCCAGCAGGATATTGCACAGTGTCACACAGCTCAGATGATCTCAAGCTGGTTTCTTGAACATGACTTGACTCAGTGTTAATCTCATTCTCTTAATTCAACATTTCAGCCACCCTCTTACCTGGGATAAAGTGAAACAGCTTTTTGTTGAGTTGAGTTCAGATTATTGTTTATCTGCAGCCTGTTTTTTTTTTTTTTTTTTTTTTCTCCTGGATTTTTTTCTGATTTGGATTTAGGAAATGCTGTTTTCTCTTTAGCCATGTGAGATTCTGCTGTGAGGTGGTCTTTTTCCCAATCAACTTTCTTTCATCTAAACATGACTTTTAAGTTGTGTAGTTACTGTTTGTCATTTTAACCTGCAGGAGTTAGTAAATCTAGCAGCAGCTACCTCACTGTTGTGTACTCTGAACTTTGCTAATAAATGTGTCAGAATTTAAGACTACATGTTTTCTCGTTGTCACATTAGTCTGTATTCTTGTGTCTCTTTGTTCCTCAAGACCTCCAAGAGCAACATGGCCGTGAGGAAGAGGAGGCTCTGGATGACCAGCAGGTCTGTAACCAGGAGAGGAACTCCAGTGTTGACCAGGAGGACACAGAACCTCCACAGCCTGAAGAGGAGCAGGAGGAAATCTGGACCGGAGAGCAGCTTGTACTGAAGCAGGATACCGAAGACATTGTTGTTTGGGCCGGGGAGGAGCTTGATATCATGTGGAAACCTGAAACAAAGCTGAACAGAATGGGTATGTAAAACTGTAATATACAGATTTCTTAATACAAAAATAAACATGACATGTCTAAACATCAAGTGACGATATCAGAGTGGGACTGCAACTGTATACCCTCATGAAGAGAGCTCACAAAGGCACTGTGAGGTAATGCATACACATACACATAGCACACCACCTCACTGATGTCATGTTGTCAGTTAAGACTAAAAAATGTTGTCAAAGTCTCTTCTTTTTGTTTTCTGTGTTTTGAAGTGGCAGGAATTTCAAGCTCAGTGTTTCAATCAGCTGACCAAAAATTAGCAAACAAACTGTTTCTGTGCAGTTTGGATCACAGTTTATCTGTGGGCTGAATTTCCCAGTGAGGAAAAAAAGGTAATTTATGGTAACTTTGGTCTCAAAGAAAAAGGGAAAGCTGTAGAAAAAAGAGGACAAAAAACTAGAACCCCTGGCTTAGATGAAGAACAGCAGACTTCAGAATGATTTTCGGTTAATGACGCTTTCAGTTTAATTTGTAAAATTCCACCTTTTAAACTGTCTGTATACTGGTTAGGGGTTAGAAAACAGACACAAACATGTTTTTTGATGTAATGCCTACTTATTAGGATGTGGAATATGGAGCTGGCAGGCAGGAGGAAAAGAAGAAGACCACAGAGAAGATTAATGGATTTAGTGAAAGAGGAGATGCTGAGGGTTGGTGTGAGAAGAGGACGCTAGAAACAGGGTGACATGGAGGCAGATCATCTGCTGTGGCAACACCTAAAGGCCAAAAGAAGGAGATGTAATGCCTGCTTATTTCATTTGAAAGACAAAATCCCACATTGATCCCTGTATACAAATTAACTTTCACTGTTTTGCAAACTCAGCAGCTTTATTTAAACATTTTTGGAAACAAGTGCAAAACTTAAAACAGAAACAATTAAACATTAATTAAATCAAATTAGTTCATCAAACCAGCTGAATAATAAATACATTTAGCCTAGAAATAGAAACATCCTACAATAAAGTTTAAGATGTCACACTTTAATTTGTCAAATCATCAAAAAAAAATTTTATACTAGACAAAGATAACCTCAGTAAAATGATGATTTAATTTATTAAGAGAAAAAAAGTGTCCAAACTTTCCTGACCCCGTATGAGAAACTAATGGCCCCTTTTTGTTAAATCATTAATTAACTGTGATTAACACCGAGGCCTGATTACTGGCAGACCTGTTGAATAGAATTCACTTAAATAGAACTTGTTTGACAAAGTGAAGTTTTGAATCTATTTTTAGGGGTCTCCATATTCCTTTTTGGCTGCAAATTAAAACCCATTAAAACCATAGTTGCCAATAGGGCTGGGCGATATGGACCAAAAGTAATATCTCGATATTTTTTAGCTGAATGGCGATATGCGATATATATCTCGATATATTTCCTTCCCAAAAGGTATAAACAATAAGGCACTTCAGAGTCAAAGCTACATGTCCCAAATGTCACACCAACATTTTTATTAACATTCAGCTGTAGATGTATATGAGAAATTACTGAAAAATAAACTATTTGCGTATTTAAATAATAATGCTCCTCAAATAAATTAATGCTTTTTTCCTCCATAAAAAGACTCACAGCTGTGCTATTAAAATGTAAATAGAAGAGATATGACCGGCCACCAGACGCTCTCCCTTGAGCTCCCTCCCCAGGCCTGGCTCCAGGGTTGGGCTCCGGTAACCCTATCCCAGGCATGGTAAACTGTTCCCTTGTTGTTGCAGACATAGGGGTCTTCTGAACCGCTGTTTGTCTGGACCCTCACCCAGGACCAGTTTGCCATTAACAACAATGTTTTTTCAATTTCAGTTTTTGTTATTTCGTTCATTTTCGTTAACTATAATAACTCTGCCTCCTACTACTTTTAGACACACAATATGTATTTTATTTCAATGTAAAAAGCAGCTTAGTTGCAAATAAACAGAAGTAGAAATAATAACTTTAAATATCAGCATTGGAGTGATAAAAATATTCCAACAGATTCCGGCTAGAAGATCTCTAAAAAAAGAAAAAGAAAACAACCTAGAATAACCTCTAAAGACCTGCAGGCCTCACTTTCCCCAGTTAAAGTCAGAGTTCGTGATACAACAATAAGAATGAGACTTGGCAAAAATGGCATTTATGGGAGAATTCCAAGGACAAAACCACTAAGAACACAAATGTTCATCTCACATCTCAGTGGTCTCCAGGACTTTTGTGAAAATATTCTGCAGACTGATGAAACAACAGGTGAACTTTTTTGGACGGTTTTTGTCCCGTTGTATCTGAGATAAAAACAACAGCATTTTATAAAAAGATCAATATACCAACAGTCAAACATGGTGGTGGTGGTAGTGTGATTATTTGGGGCTGCTTTGGGACAACTTCCTTTAATTGATGCAACCATGTGTTCTGCTCTCTACCAGAAAATCGTGAAGGAGAATATCTAACCATCAGTTTGTGCTTTGAAGCTCAAGTAGACTCACATTGTGCAGCTGTACAATGAACCAAAACACCACCAAGTCCACCTCTGAATGGCTCAAGAAAAAACAAAACAAACAAAATGTCAGTGTTAGATCCCGCAGGTACAGTTATGACAGCTTCTCCATTTAACCAGGGTCCTGGCTACACGTCAGTGGAGTGTTACCCCAGCTGAACTTGATGTAGCACTACTCAAGCTGAGGCGGGGTAACTCGCCTGGCTTCTGACCACCGTAAATCCTGACGTCTGCCCCGCTCCCTCTGCTCCTCCGGCGGTGCCGGTCAGGGAGGCCTCCCGCAGCTGGGCCCGGAGTTCAGGCCCGTCAGTTGTGGTGGCTTACCCCTAATGGATCTGAGCACTTGTTACGGGCCAGGTTAAAATTTAAGGGCTAGGCATGCCTGACAATATCAAGGCTCCTAATAATACAACAGATGGTGTCCTGGAGGATCTCCAGTGTAGAGCACTACACGAATATATTTGCTCAGATCTGTGTTTTCTTGTCATCGCATTACTAACCTCTTACTTGTGTCTTTATTCCTCAAGACATCCCACAACAACATGACTGTAAGGATGAGGTAGGACTAGATGACCAGCAGATCTGTAACCAGGACAGGAACTCCAATCTGGACCAGGAGGACCCAGAACCTCCACAGCCTAAAGAGGAGCAGGAGGAACTCTGGACCAGTCAGGAGAGAGAGCAGCTTGTACTGAAGCAGGAGACCAAAGGCACCATCATCTGGACTGGGGAAGAGCTGGGTATCATGTGGAAACCTGTAATAAAGTTGAAGAGAATAGGTATGTAAAACTGTAATATACAGATTTCTTGAAGCAAAAATGAATATGACTCATGTAGGATCCTACTCTGAGCTCAAAGATGCCTTAATTTTTAGAGGCACACAAAGAATTTAAGGACCAACTGTAATAAAGCAGCATTCATGCATCTATTTTATAAACTGTGTACATTTAACAACATTTAACATTAAACATAATTATAATTTCCAGTCAAAGGATAAACTTGCATATTGTAAGAGTTGAGATTTTACTGCAGCATTTTCTCCAATCTGCATACAGAACTTTACTAATTTAACTTAAATGAAATCATCGAATGAAATTAGGCTTTTTGCTCCCACATTTTGATGTGCCTGACTCCGTGGTATAAGTATGTCCGCCGAACCTTTTGTGAGTAACATAATTATTCCCACTAGGGCTGAACAATTAAACTACAAATACACTGCCTGGCCAAAAAAAAAAAAGTCGCCACCAAAAAAAAAGGTCACACACTAATATTTCATTGGACTGCCTTTAGCTTTGATTACAGCATGCATTCCCTGTGGCATTGTTTCGATAAGCTTCTGCAATATCACAAGATTTGTTTCCATCCAGTGTTGCATTAATTTTTCACCAAGATCTTGCAGTTATGATGGCAGATTCTGACCACTGCACAAAGCCTTCTCCAACACATCCCAAAGATTCTCTGTGGGGTTGAGGTCTGGTCTCTGTGGTGGCCAATCCATGTGTGAAAATAATGTCTCGTGCTCCCAGAACCACTCTTTCACAATTCGAGCCTGAATAATCCTGGCGTTGTCATCTTGGAATATGCCGTGCCATCAGGGAAGAAAAAATCCATTGATGGAATAACCTGGTCATTCAGTATATTCAGGTAGTCAGCTGATCTCATTTTTTGCGCACATAATGTTGCTGAACCAAGACCTGACCAACTGCAGCAACCCCAGATCATAGCACTGCCCCCACAGGCTTGTACAGTAGGCACCACTCTGGAACAGGGTAAATCTGGACTCATCAGACCACATGACCTTCTTCCATTGCTCCAGAGTCCAATCTTTATGCTCCCTAGTAAATTGAAGCCTTTTTTTCCAGTTAGCCTCACTGATTAATGGTTTTCTTAAGGCTACACAGCTGTTCAGTCCCAATCCTTAAGTTCCCTTCACATTGTGCATGTGGAAATGCTTTCACTATTAAATATAGCCCTGAGTGCTAGGGTTATTTTTCTTCAATTTGATTTCACCAAATGTTTAAGTGATTACCGATCACGATCATTCAGGATTTTTTTCCGGCCACATTTCTTCCTCAAAGATGGGTCCCCACTATCCTTCCAGTTTTTAATAATGCGTTGGACAGTTCTTAACCCAATTTTAGTAGTTTCTGCAGTTACCTTAGATGTTTCCTCTGCTTGATGCATGCCAGTGATTTGACCCTTCTCAAACAGACTGACATCTTTTCTACGACCACGTGATGTGTCTTTTGACATTTTTGTTTAAGAAATGAGAAACAACTGATTGCACCAGTTGGGGTTAACCCCTTAACTGGCCGCTCCAAAATCAACATAAACGCCTGAAAAAGCATACCCAAATAAAATCAGCTGCTGTTCCTGAACTCTTTGGAGTACATGCAAAAGCTTGGTCTCTTTGTGAAGAAGACAAGCTATATTTTTCATTTTTGCAGTCAAAAATGCTGTAACTGTAATGACACTGAGTTTGATGGTCTGATGAATCCTGTTCCTTTGATATTTAATTATAAGTGAAACAAGTGAGATAATATCTAAACTTGATTCAAAATATTGAATTTGTAATATATAACTTTTTGCTGCAATTTTAAAAATGAGGCACAGAGAGATGTTAATGCAAGTGAGGAAAGCCATCATTAAGCTGAAAAAACAAACAAAGAAATGTGTCAGTGAGATAACGGAACCTTTAGAAGAGGCCTTAAAGTTCTGGCATAGACCAGCATGTCTTTGGTTCTGTCTCCCTCCCCTCAGCCCCAACCGTTCACAGAAGATGACTGCCCCTCCCTGAGCCTGGTTCTGCTGGAGGTTTCTTCCTGTTTAAAAGGGGGCTTTTCCTTTCCATTGTCACCTACCGTATTTTTCGGTCGCTCCGGAGTATAAGTCGCACCAGCCAAAAAATGCATAATAAAGAAGAAAAAAACATATATAAGTCGCATTGGACTAAAAGTTGCATCTTTGGGGGGAAATTTATTTGATAAAATCTGAAACCAAGAACAGACATTTCATCTTAAAAGGCAATTTAGAATAATAATGGATTAAAGAACAGGCCGAACAGGGTTACGGCTATGCTAACTTAACACATTCAGCTACATGACACATAGACTACGAACTGAGTACGTGTCTGTCATGTTAACGTAACATTAAGTCAATTCTATTCAATTTTATTTATATAGCGCCAAATCACAACAAACAGTAATCTCAAGGCGCTTTTTGTTGCGGGTAAAGACCCTACAATAATACAGTGAAAACCCAACAGTCAAAAATGACCCCCTATGAGCAGCACTTGGCGACAGTGGGAAGGAAAAAAACTCCCTTTTAACAGGAAGAAACCTCCATCAGAACCAGGCTCAGGGAGGGGCAGTCATCTGCCGCAACCGGTTGTGCTGAGGGGAGAGAAAGACATGCTGTGGAAGAGAGCCAGAGATTAATAACATTTAATGAGTGGAGTATAAACAAAGTAAATAAGGTGAATGAAAAGAAACAGTCTATAGTGGGAACCCCCCCAGCAGCCTAGGCCTATAGCAGCATAACTAAGGGATGGTTCAGGGTCACCTGATCCAGCCCTAACTATAAGCTTGATCAAAAAGGAAAGTTTTAAGCCTAATATTAAAAATAGAGAGGGTGTCTGTCTCCTGAATCCAAGCTGGAAGCTGGTTCAACAGAAGAGGGGCCTGAAAGCTGAAGGCTCTGCCTCCCATTCTACTCTTAAGTATCCTAGGAACCACAAGTAAGCCAGCAGTCTGAGAGCGAAGTGCTCTGTTGGGATGATATGGTACTATGAGGTCTTTGAGATAAGATGGGGCTTGATTATTCAAGACCTTATAGGTGAGGAGAAGGATTTTAAATTATATTCTAGATTTAACAGGGAGCCAATGAAGGGAAGCCAATATGGGAGAAATATGCTCTCTTTCTAGTCCCTGTCAGTACTCTAGCTGCAGCATTTTGGATCAGCTGAAGACTTTTCAGGGAGCTTTTAGGACAGCCTGATAATGAATTACCGTAGTCCACCCTAGAAGTAATAAATGCATGGATTAGCTTTTCAGCATCTCTCTGAGAAAGGATGTTTCTAATTTTAGAAATATTGCGCAAATGCAAAAAAGCGGTCGTACATATTTGTTTAATATGTGCATTGAAGGACATATCCTGGTCAAAAATGACTCCAAGATTTCTCACAGTGTTACTGGAGGCCAAAGTAATGCCATCCAGAGTAAGTATCTGGTTAGACACCATGTTTCTAAGATTTGTGGGGCCAAGTACAAGAATTTCAGTTTTATCTGAATTTAAAAGCAGGAAATTAGAGGTCATCCAGGCCTTAATGTCTTTAAGACATTCTTGCAGTTTAATTAATTGATGTGTGTCATCTGTCTTCATTGATAGGTAAAGCTGAGTATCATCTGCATAACAATGAAAATTGATGCAGTGCTTTCTAATAATACTGCCTAAGGGAAGCATGTATAATACAAATAAAATTGGTCCTAGCACAGAACCCTGTGGAACTCCATAATTAACCTTAGTGTGTGAGGAAGACTCCCCATTTACATGAACAAATTGGAATCTATTAGATAAATATGATTCAAACCACTGCAGTGCAGTACCTTTAATACCTATAGCAAGCTCTAATCTCTGTAATAAAATGTTTTGGTCAACAGTATCAAAAGCTGCACTGAGGTCCAACAGGACAAGAACAGAGATGAGTCCACTGTCAGAGGCTTTGAGAAGATCATTGGTAACCTTCATTAATGCTGTTTCTGTACTGTGATGAATTCTGAAACCTGACTGAAACTCTTCAAATAAACCGTTCCTCTGCAGATGATCAGTTAGCTGTTTTGCAACTACTCTTTCAAGGATTTTTGAGAGAAAAGGAAGGTTGGAGATTGGCCTATAATTAGCTAAGACAGCTGGCTCAAGTGATGACTTTTTAAGTAGAGGTTTAATTACACCCACCTTGAAGGCCTGTGGTACATAGCCAACTAATAAAGACAGATTGATCATTTTTAAGATAGAAGCATCAATAATTGGAAAGACTTCTTTGAACAGTCTAGTAGGAATGGGATCTAATAAACATGTTGCTGGTTTGGAGGAAGTAACTACTACTATACTAAGATCAACTGGAGCGAAAGAGTCTAAACAAATACCAGCAGTGCTGAAAGCAGCCGAACATGAAGATAAATCTTTGAGATAGTTATGAATAATTTTTTCTCTGTCTAAAATTTTATTTGTAGAGAAATCCATGAAGTCACTACTAGTTAAAGTGAAAGGAATACTCGGCTCTACAGAGCTCTGACTCTTTGTCAGCCTGGCTACAGTGCTGAAAAGAAACCTGGGGTTGTTCTTATTTTCTTCAATTAATGATGAATAGTAAGATGTCCTAGCTTTACGGAGGGCTTTTTTATAGAGCAACAAACTCTTTTTCCAGGCTAAATTAGCATCTTCTAATTTAGTGAGATGTCATTCCCTCTCCAGCTTTCAGGTTATCTGCTTTAAGCTGCACATTTTTGAATTATACCACGGAGTCAGGCACTTCTGATTTGAAGCTTTCCTTTTCAGAGGAGCCTCAGTATCCAAAGTTGTACGCAGTGAGGATGTAAAACTACCTGTAAAAAAACTACCTCTAAAAAAATCACCTGTAATAAAATTAAAATGACTATTATCGACAATTAAATTCGTCATCAACTATTTTTAGTGTGGATTATTGTCCACAGTGTCAACTAATCATTGCAGCCCTAATGATGACAGAATTATTTTCATGGGTAAGATGAACAACTTCACCAACAAAGTCAAGTACACTCTCAAAGAGGTAAAAGTGTCATTGTCAAGGTGTACAATTAGAGATATCTTCATGAATGGAATACAGAGGGTTAGCAACAAGGTGCAAACCCCTGGTTGCACTCAACAACAAGAACGGCGGATTAGACTTTGCCAGAAGACCCCTAAAGGAAATTCCACAGTTGTGGAGAAAATTCTTTGGATAGACGACACCAAGATTAGCTTGTGCCAGTATTATGGGAAAAGAAACAGCTCTTCCCATAATACCACATCCTCATGCTATGATACCACGTCCTCTGTCAAACATGATAAAGTAATATGTTGTGGACATGCTAATGTCACTGAAAAATTTAGATACTGCAGTGAGCATCATATAAGGCTTCTGGATCATTTTTAATGAACATTTAAATGTTTTCTGTATTTTAACATTCAGCAGAAGCCTTTATGAAACACGTGTTTTGTTATTCTCGTGCATCTTGTTTTATTCCAAAAAAAACCAAAAACAACTCACCAAAATACGAGAAGTGTCAGAGTTTAAAATTCCACCTACTGCACAAATAAATATTCTCACACCCCTACAGACACACAAACCCAACAACAGTTTCATCTTGTTATGTTATCAAGTGAAGTTAAAGCATTCCAAGTTTTCTCTGGATTATTGAAAGGAATAAATATTTCATTTCTACATCTTCCTGATCTTGATAAATTTTAGATAAATGTTTTTGTTCTGTTTTTATACAATATATATTTAAAATTTAAAGACATAAATTAATCACACAAAAAGAGTGATTTTCATGGCATTTGTCATTGAGCAGCCAAAATATTTACCACTGTATAGCCAGAGTCAGCAACGCAGCTCTGCACCACAGCATGTCACTCACTGGTGTACGAGTGACATGCTTACAATGTGCAGACCTGCTAATGGTTAAGGTTACATTATATTTCTCTAATTGTGTGGTTTTTTTTTTTTGTGCTTCTGTTTATTTGTCCTTTCAGTCTTCCCGCTACCTGACTGTAAGGAGGAGCTGGTTCTCACAGACCAGCATGTCTGTTACAAGGAGAGGAACTCCAGTCTGGACCACGAATACCCAGAACTTCCACATATTAAAGGGGAACAGGAGGAATTCTTTACAAGTCAGAAGGGAGAACAGGTCATACAGAAGCCAGAGATTGATACCTTTCCTGCTCATGAGGAAGGAGACCACAGTGAACCTGAACCAAACATAGACCAACTCCTTTCTCACAACTCTCCTTTACCGGATCAGGAAGAAGGCGAGGATGATAATTCACCTAAAAACAAATCAGAACAAATCATAACAAGCCTGAGAGGTCACACTAGCAAGAAGCCATATTTTTGTGGCACCTGTGGGAAAACATTAATTCGGCTGGCTTCCTTGAAAGTTCATATGAGAATTCACACTGGTGAGAAGCCATATTGTTGTAGCACCTGTGGGAACACATTTCGACAGCTGATACACTTAAAAAGGCACATGAGAAAGCACACAGGTGAGAAACCATATTGTTGTAACACCTGTGGGAAAAGACTGAGGCATTCGACGGGCTTAAAAAGACACATGAGAATTCACACAGGTGAGAAACCATATTGTTGTAGCACCTGTGGGAAGACATTTAATCAGATGACAACCTTGAAAGTTCACATGAGAATTCACACAGGCGAGAAGCCATATTGTTGTAGCACCTGTGGGAAAACATTTATTCAGATGGCTGCCTTGAAAGTTCACATGAGAATTCACACAGGTGAGAAGCCATATTGTTGTAGCACCTGTGGGGAAACACTGAGATGTTCAACAGAGTTAAAAAGGCACATGGTAATTCACACAGGTGAGAAGCCATATTGTTGTAGCACCTGTGGGGAAAAACTGAGATGTTCAACAGAGTTAAAAAGGCACATGTTAAGTCACACAGGAGAGAAAAAATATTGTTGTAGCACCTGTGGGAAAACATTTATTCGGCTGGCTTCCTTGAAAGTTCATATGAGAATTCACACTGGTGAGAAGCCATATTGTTGTAGCACCTGTGGGAACACATTTCGACAGCTGACACACTTAAAAATACACATGAGAAGCCACACGGGTGAGAAACCATATTGTTGTAGCACCTGTGGGAAAAGACTGAGGCATTCGACGGGCTTAAAAAGACACATGAGAATTCACACAGGTGAGAAACCATATTGTTGTAGCACCTGTGGGAAGACATTTAATCAGATGTCAACCTTGAAAGTTCACATGAGAATTCACACAGGCGAGAAGCCATATTGTTGTAGCACCTGTGGGAAAACATTTATTCAGATGGCTGCCTTGAAAGTTCACGAGAATTTACACAGGTGAGAAGCCATATTGTTGTAGCACCTGTGGGAAAAGATTCACTTATTTGAGACATTTGAAAAAGCACAAGAGACCATGATACTTAAGTTTTGTTCATACAAAAAATGTGAAAGCTGTCAGACATGGTGTGTTGATGGTAGAGCGTGTGCATTTTTTGCTGCATCCACACATACACAGGTATATTTCTAACTGTGGCTTTTTATACTCCAGTGTAAAATAAAGTGGGAGAATGTTGTCATCATGATTTCTATCTGACCTTATGTCTGTCTATCTGTGAGGTTTTACCTTCCTGGATTACAAAACTACAAGGAGTTGAACCAATAAAATTTGGCATGTGTTCTTTCCCATTCAAATGTGTGCAATCCGATTTTCATATTCCTGAATGTTTAGTACCTAGTGATGGGTAGATGAGGCGTCATGAAGCGTTTCGACACATTGCCAAACTGTATTGATACTGTGTCAATACTGTATCACTGAATACTGACACCTGCTGGAACTTAAAAATCCCTACAGTCAACCTAGTTGACAGACTCACTGACACTGATGTGATGACCTAGTATATACAATAATATAATTTAAGTCACTGTATTTTATATTGTATTATTTCATATCTTCTTTTAAATTTTAGGGGGCCATGGGTTATGCATGGGCCGGTGTATGTTGCCACCATGTCTTTTGCGATTATGTGCTGGTCCAGCAACTATCTGTAAAAAAGGTTTTACTCAGATGAATTCCGTTGACAGATATGCTTCCATAGAAACACAGTTTGGTGCGTCAGTGTCAGTTCGAAACAGTCCCTGTATCGGTCATGTGAATTTCAAATAGCGATACACCCACCAACACGGGTTTTGCTCTATGAGCTTGACGCATGTGCCGAAGCATCGGTGTTGCTGGACCATCACTATTAGTACCCATTGTACACTTGGGCTGTATTCATCTGAAGTGGAGGGCAGGTTTTATAATAGTTTTGAATTTTACATGATAAGTTTTGTTTTCATTTGAATTCTCTTTTTTAGTTAGTTTTAACCCTGTAACCCCTACTGCATCATCCATGTCAACATACTTTAAATGTGCCACCGTTTGCGGACTTCTGGCAAACCATAATACCCCTATATGGCTGTGAAGTGCAATTTCTGGGACTTCAGGAACCATTTGAGTATTTCCAATAGGACAAACGGTTGCGGAGTTATGGTAAAAAGCCAGCTGATTAAAGTTCCTTTGTAAGGCTTCTGAAGTTCCTGCGATAAGCCGACTTGATGGTGATACGCTAAGTCTTAAATAGCTGTTTGTGGCTAGTAAGGGCAGGTAACCTGCGCTTGTGGCAGTAGCAATCACCAGTAGTTAGTTTTTAGACTGGTTTTGCTCATTTATTAGTTTTTATCTTTGGTTTAATGCTAAGTTTTAGTTTATTATTTTATTAGTTTTAGTTTTCATACTTAATTTCTCAGGTGCAATATTCAAGGTGCAAGAGTGCTGTGTAATAAGCCCTCAAATTGTACCATTAAAAGAAATTTACATACATGTGTGTAATATTAATGACACACATGAACATCATGAGACCTCAATGGGGAGGAACATAAAGAAAAATCCACCCCGATTTCTTACACCTCGCCCGGGTGGGGGTTGGGTGGTTCCTTGGGGACCGGGCTGGCGGCGTCTTGGGGTCACTGTTGGCCCTGGGGTGGTTTCCACTCGCCTCATCTTCAGAGGGTGGGTAGCTATGAATGAATGTGTGTCTTTGTATTTGTCATAGTCTTCGTGAGTATGGGTGGGTGAGTGGATGTATATGTATGGTGTATCTATGTTTATATATGTATGAGTGAGTGTATGTGCATGTATATGTATTTGTGCATAAATGTGTACATGGGTGTGCTTGTGGGTGTGCGTGGGGCTGTATGTTTGGCTGGACCTGGGTCTGGGCCTGTGCCTTGCCTCCTGGCCGCTCCTTGCTGGTTGCCTCTTCCCCCCTGCCCCCCTGGGGTGTGGGTACCTCCGGGTTCCTGGGTGGGGCTGGATGTTCTGGCGTGGGTGGTGACCTGCTCCCCTTGGGGCTGCGGCGCGGGGCTGCATTGGCTCCTTGACTGGGGGGGCCCCGTCCGAGACCTCCCTCCCCTGTCTGCTGGGGTCGGTGTGCGGTTGTCTTTGGAATGAGTGGCCGCGGGTCTTCGTAGGTCTTGGTGGGCTGCTGGCGGCCTGGGCTTCCTGGGGCTCTCTTTGTCTGCCTCTAGCTTCTGATGGGCTGGGCTGCGGCGTTCTGCCCTCATTGGTAAGTACATTTCATGACACAAACACAAATACTCACGTAATCATAATACAAAAGGGTTGGTCTGTGTAATCAAGCAATTTTTGTTTTCCCCACACAATTTTTAATTTTGCAAGTATTGTCAGTATCTTTTATGTTTAACAAGTGACTAATTATTTGGTTTATTCATCCTATTTTTTTTCTCTCTATTCTCTTCTTTCCCTTCTCTCTTACTCTCTCTCTTTCTCTCTCCCTTTTTCTTTTCTTCTTTTCTTTTTCCTAAGCCTGTCAGCTCTGGCAAAATTCGTCACGCAGTATGCTAAAAATAATTCAAATAAAATAAAGGGTCACACACTAACAAGAGAAGCCGATAGAGAACCTATAGAGCTCACCTTGAAATGGCAAATATGTTTGGCACAACAACGCTCTCAGGTCACAGTTCTGTTTGCAAGATCTGCCAGACATGACAGGCTTTAAAAAAAAAAAAAAAAGCTCAGCTACAGCTTTTCAAGATTGTGCATTTGTAATTCTGTGTGTCACAGAGTGGTGGCGACAATTAACACTTAATTACAAGTGCTCACAGTATTCCTGTGTATTAACTAACCAGCAGTTCAGAATCTGCACGTCTTAATGTCAGTGCTTTATGGAATATGACTTTTGTTATTAATGACATCATTATTAGTAATAAACTAGATTTTATTCTTCTAACTGAAACCTGAACTTGATAAGACTACCTCTTTAACTCATTCTGCTTCTTGTCATTAGGAAGGAGATGAGAAGAAAACATGTTGACTGCAGGTCAGAATGAAAAAGGAGGAAACAAACAGCATTGTTTTAGATCAGAACTTACAGTCATGTGAAAAAGAGAGTACAAAGTCTTTCAGATCTTTTTTTGTTTTTGTTTGTTTGTTTTTTGGCCTGTCATGTCTGGCAGTTTTTGCAAACAGAATGATGGTCTGAACACATTGTTGGACCAATTTTACAAGAAGAGCTCTATAAGTTTTCTATAGGCTATTCTTGTTAATGTTTGTATTTTATTTTATTTACTCTTGCCAGATCTGACAGGCAGGGCGAAAAAGAGAAAGAAAGAAGCCAAAAAAAGGGAGAGAACAGAGAAAAAAAAATAATGATAGAAGACAGATAGATGCACATACATATACATTCACCTATGTATACATGCATATACACATAGACACATACATACATTCTTGCTGTAGTTTGTAGTAATGTGTGTGTTTCTCTGTCATGAAACGTACTCAATAATGAGGGCAAAATCCGCAACCATCCCCATCCGGATCCAGAGGCAAGTAGTGAAAGACCCACGGTCCACCAGGAGCTCAGAAGACCCGAGTCCACACATTCCGATGGCAACTGTGCGCACACCCAAGAGGAGGAAGGAGGGAGACCCCAGATGGAGCCCCTATGGTCAACGGGCAAGAGCTCAGAGAGCCAGAGAGAGAGCAACGAGCAGCCCACCCCCCCTAGCATGAGCTGAAAACGTGGCCCAGAGGCCCAGGCACTAAGGACACTAAGTGTGGGCGAGCGGATACCAGCACCAAGCCAGCCCTGAACCACTAGCCAGTTCCCACTCCAGGCAGGGCACACAAAACTGGCATGTTGGAAGACCCGCCCACCCCCTCCTCCCACTCAAAGTGGTTGGGGTGATGTGTTAGATGTATGTGAGTGTATGTAATGGGAGTAATGTGTATGACTGTGTGAAAGCTACAGTGCTATTAAAATTGGAGGGACAGATATAACATGAGCACTGAAAAACAGTGCCCATCCACACCACCCCCCAAGGCCCTCAATGTCTAAGATGTAAATAAAATTGAGTGGCAGGCAGCAGTGAACAAATAAGTGGTGCCACCTCAGCAGCTCCACCCACTGACCACCACATGACATACCTGCCCCCCAAGGCCCTATGTGTACTTTGACGTGTTGTAAGCTGTATGATGTAATTAAAAAGGAGGGGTGAGACATCATGCAGCACAGCGAGCAGAGCCAAGGGAGTAGCCCTGCTCACTGCCCCCCCCCCCCTCCCAAAAAAAAGGCGCTACGTGTGTGTGTGATGTGTTGTTTGATTGAGTGGGGGGAGAGGAAGGGCCAGGATACGTATGACCGGCAGGTAGAAGACTACCCCCGGAGGGAGAGAGCCAGCTAACTACTGGCTCACTAAACACCCCATTTCCCTACACCCAACCACAGGGCAGGAAAGGCAGGTCCAGGACCTGAAGTGGCCACACCCCCAGGGCACCACCGTGTACAAAGCCAGCACCCACTACCCACACTGCAGAAAAACACAAACGCACACACACATACAGACACACACACAAAAGACAACATCAAACATCCCAGCCATAAACACATACACAAACACAGTGGTTCTGAGTCTAGGCCCAACCCTCCCCCATGGGAACCGCTGCCCCCTCATCTGAGCACCCCGCATTTTTTTTTTTTTCTTTTCCTGCTCTCAGTGGAGACGGACACATTTTTCTCTTCTCCCCAGCCTTCCCTATCTACCCCTGCTTTTTGCTGCTTCGCTGCTTCGAGCATCTCTTCACACATCCCCGAACTGGAAATTAAATTTTGGATCTGGACAGCTGGTCTCTCAACACTACTGA
Organism: Archocentrus centrarchus; assembly: GCF_007364275.1. Taxonomy (NCBI): domain Eukaryota; kingdom Metazoa; phylum Chordata; class Actinopteri; order Cichliformes; family Cichlidae; genus Archocentrus; species Archocentrus centrarchus. Next base: position 31,730,175 of record NC_044362.1, on the reverse strand, counting down.
TAGCCAAATTCTCATCACGAGGAGATTGGGAGAAGGGGAACCCTCTTTCCTCTGGTCCGACTACACACCTGGCTGGCTATGTTATGGATTCCTGTGGGGATGGAAGATAATGTTCCTGGCTGCACTGTGTGGACGTGGCATATATATTGATACCAGGATTTTTCCCGAATTGGACCTGGGGATACCTGGTTTCCGGGCAGCTGTTCAGGCCCTAGTAAGGCTGCCTATGAGGGATGCAGAAACCGTACGAACTCAATCAGACTCAGTAGAGCTGAATCGAAATGGATTACATCTGGAGGAGTGTTGGAGTCTCTGTTCTGCATGGCAGAGTAGAACCAAATTCGGATTATTGGACTTTGAGAGGTAACCAGAAAACTGTAAGGTCTGTCAGCAAATAATTATGACGGCCTGAACCAAAACAATTGCAGTATTTGGAATTTGGCTCCCAGACGGCCTTGGATGCTGTCTATCTAAATCGCCTCTTGGAGATGTTATGTAAACAGATGCTCTTCACCCCCGCCTGTGTTGTGACCTGTATGAACTGGTATCCTGGCAACCAAGGCTGACTATACCATCTTATCATGAACATTATCATGAACTGCTGGTCTGGAAGCTGTGTGGCCATCACAGTATCCTGCTCGTCTCCGCTGGCAGCCCCTTCCCTACCCACCCTAGTGCTCTCCAGGCTTTAAATGTGCTGCTGCTTTGCTGAGGTGTTTTTTTGGAACTTCGTAAGGTGCTCATAATGAACACAGTACGAGATGATTTTTTTTTTAACCTACCTATCCCAGTATATCTCTTTATGTTTTCCTGCTAAAGGTAGCACTGGTAAAATGGCTGTAAGACCTCAGACACCTGTCCCCCCATTTGTTTCTGTTGTTCGTATTTCTCTTGGATGGGTGTTCTGGAACGCAAATTTTGTTATATGTTTACATATAATGACAAATAAAGTCTTCTTCTTTCTTCTTCTTCTTTCTCCCCAGGGGACATGCGAGCACCGCAGAATCCCAGAATCCTGGCCTGACATCCCGACACAGGCCACCCACACCGCACGGCGGCACGCTCGAGATGACACAGACCCGAGAGTCACAGTCAGCTGCCCCGGCCTCCAAGCAGCCCCAGTCAGAGCCACAGTTAGCTCCTCTAGCTTTCCCGCAGCCAGTCATGTCAGAGTCTCAGTCAGAACCCCAATCTGAGCCCCAGTCACCCTCATCCTCACCACCAAACACACCACCTTCAGAGACAGCAAACAGCAAAACAATCCCCAGAGCTGCCCCAGCCATCTGAGGACACTGCTGTGCACCCTGCATCACGGCCAGAGTCTGAATTCATGCCGGCTGCAGCAGCTCTGCGGCCACAGCTTGAGGCTCCATCCACGCTGGCTTCGGCTTTGCAGCATCCTCGTACCGCTCAGTCCAAGCCACCAGGGGGTCTCGCTCAGTCCGAGCCGCCAGGGAGTCCCGCTTAGTCAGAGTCATCAGGGATCAAGAATGGGACTTCCGCCAGGTCCCCTGCATCTCCTCGTCACTGCCGCCGCTCGAAACGTGGTTGGCCTCTTGTCCTGCCTCACTGCCACCGCTGGGAGCACGGTCGCCCCCCTGTGTCATATTGCCGCTGCCGCTGGGAGCGCGGTCTGCCTCCTGTCCTGTCTTGCCACCGCAGCTGGCGGCGCAGTCAGCCTAATGTCCTGTGTCGCCGCCGCCACTGGGAGCGCAGTCAGCCTCCGGTCTCGTCTCGCCACCTCTGGGAGCATGTTCAGCCTCCCGCCTGGTCATGTCGCCGCCGACACTGGGAGTGCAGTAGGCCTCCAGAACTGTCTGTATTGTGCTGTGGATTTCCTGACAGACCCCCCTGAACTGTTTTGCCTCATCGCACATTTTGTGTCAGAACTGTTTTTCCAGCTTGTTGCTGCCGCCTTGTGTTCTTTTTTATTTTTGATTGTGGTTTTTTTTGTTTGTTTGTTTTCTTTGCCTCGTGCACTCCGTCCTGGTAACCCTCCTCCTGCCCTGGTCTGGTTGTGTGTTTTTTTTTTTTTTTGTGGACGTCGGGAGGAGGGGTTGTACTGTCATGGCCCTGGGCCAGTGGCCCAGTGTTTTTTGTTCTCTTTTCTTTTTGGTTCTGTGTCAAGTCTGTGTCTCTGTTCCCTTGTCACACTTCCTGTTTTATTTTGGTAGTGTCTTGTTTCTTGTGCAGTGTGTTTAGTTTTGCTTCCCTTTGTCTCTTCAGTGTCATTGTGTTCAGCTGTGCTCCCTGCTGTTTCCACTTTCCCTCATTATCCCCAAGTGTATTTAAGTCCTGTGTTTCCTCTGCTTGCCGTTGTGTTGTTGATATGATGTTTGAGTACTTGTGTGTTTTTGGCTTACCTCGCTTTGTTTTTTGTGCTACGTCTGACTCCCAGAAGGATTTTGGTTTTTGTTCAACTCAATAAACACCTTTTAGTTATGTCTGTCTCCGGAGTACTGCAACTGGGTCCATCTCCGCCTGTCACACTGCCTGACATGACAGTTACCCATACAGGCAATCTTGCCTGTATGATGGACCTCAGTTGTTGATATTCCAGAAATCTACTGTTGTTGATTCCATATTTTGATATAATTTCTTTGTGATGGAAATTTTTTCTTTAACTACTTATATGTTGTTCAGCTAGGGAGTAGGTTGACCAAAGAGTGACCGGTAGGTTGTAAGAGCAGATGCCTTATCTGTAACCTACACACACCCTTCCTCTCTCAGGACCCTCTGTGTTAACAGGGTCACATTCTTTAGTTTTAGTGTCCTTCTGGTTTATTTCTCTTTATGCAGGGACATGTAACTGGGGGAGGATCACCTCTTCTTTATTGGTGGGTTAAGGAGGGGGAGAACAGGGGGTGTAAAAAGGTATAAGTACATTGTGTTTCTGTATAAGATTCAGAACTCACTTACATACTTCTCAGTGTATTGGTGACTTCTCCTCATATGAGCAATAAACCATGTAAAGGAATCTTGTCTCTCTCATTTGATAACTAAATTTCCATAACATTCTTGAAATGGAATAAAGTTTCAATCTTGAATAGCATGCTCTAGATTTTTTATTCCCTTCTCATGCCATGACAGAAAATTCAGTACCTTCTTTTTCTGGCATATATCTGGATTGTTCCAAATGGGTGTCAGTTTACTGGGTATAAGTGAATACTTAGTTATCTTTAAAAATTCCCACGAGGCTGTCAGAGAAGAGTTTATGTTAAGGCTTTTAAAACAGTTATGTTTCTTGATACAGGGGCTAATGAAAGGTAGATCAAAGACTGTTACTTTTCCACAGAGTGCTTGTTCTTGGTCCAGACATGGGCTGTGTAGTGAAGTTGATTTGATCCATTTTGAAACATATTGCAACCTCCTGGCTAAGGAGTAGTGATAAAAATTTGGTTGCTCTAGACCACCACTGCGTTTTGGCTTTTGTAAAGTTTTTAACCTTATTCATGATCGTTTGTTTTTTCATAGAAATTTTATCATGTTTGAGTCTAGTGTCTTAAACCAAGCAAAAGTTGGTTTATTAGGGAGAACAAATAGATGATTTTTGGCAAAACCATCATTTTAATGGTGGAAACCCTACCCATGAGTGATATAGGTAAACTATTTCAACGTGTGAGATCATCCTCTATTGTTTTTAATAGAGCAATGTGATTTAACCAAACCAAGTCTGCCTGGCAGAAAAATTTGTACCTAAATATTTAATGTTGCCTGACTGTAGTGACGTGGTGGTGGTGTTCTCAAATTTTACAATTTAGGGGCAAAACTATTGATTTACTCCAGTTGACAGTGTAATCAGATATAGATGAGAACTTATCAGTGTAATTGTCTTCAAGAGAGAAGCTTGTGCATTCCCAAGGAAAAGTAATACATCATCAGCATAAAGGCTTATCTTATGCTCTGTAATTTTTGTTTGAATTCCTTTAATATTTGCATTTTGCCTAATTTCTGCTGCCAGTGGCTCTATAAAGATGACAAATAGGGAAAGAGTGGGTCAGTGTTAATTTTGACAGCAAATTTTGATTTAGTTTTAGTCATAGTCTTTTGACGAAAATGTAATTTAGTTTTAGTCATAATTTAGTCATCTGAATAGTTTTAGTTTAGTTTTAGTTGACGAAATTATCGTAAGAATATAGTCGACTAAATCTACAGTCGATTTAGTCGACTAGAATATAAAGAGTGTAAAATGTAAGTGCTTTTTCTTAGTTCCCTTAAATTAGCCATTATACACACAAAATTCAACATTTATTAAAAGTTATGCAATATTATTAATAATATTAATTTTAGCGTTTCACCTGCTTCCCACACACCTGATCATTAACACCAACTTACTGAGATGATACGAGCGTTTTACAGCAGGACACGCTCTGAGAGGTACAGGGACGGACCGGAGTTGAGTGTGGTCGCTTTTGGCCAGGCAACTCACTCGAAGCCTTTTCTTCCAAAAAGGATTTATGAACAAAATTGGACATTCCCAATTCTCCCCCTTTCATCGACCCAGCTCATAAGTAATTCTTTTCTGATTGAGATTTAATGATTTTTAGAATAGCTATATGATTGATTTAAATTGATTCTGAATTCTGAATTTTGAGTTAATTACTGAATTTTAAGGATTGATTGAGGATTGATTTTGAGCTATTGCAATTTGCTTGAGCTGAACCTACACAATAAAAATTTGACTCTAAAAGGTCAGAAAAGCTCTTTTGACAATTATTTCTCCCCATTATGGTACACTTAGTCTCATGATAGTAAAACTCTAGGCAATTTAGCTCTAACACCTAGCTCTGTTTTGGTCACACTAGTCTATCAAATCCACTTAAAACTGACTTATGTCCTTAGGGCTTTCTGCCTGGCCTTTAAATTTTAACCTGGCACGTAACAAGTGCACAGATCCATAGGGGAAAGCCATCACAACTGACAGGACTGAACTTTGGGCCCAGCTGCAGGAAGCCTCCCTGACTGGCAGCACCGAAGAATCAGAGGGAGCAGGGCAGACGTCAGGACTAACGGTGGTAAGAAGCCAGGCGAGTTACCCCTCCACAGCTTTAAGTAGTTTTACATTGAATCAGTTGGGGTAATACTCCGCTGAAAGTGTAGCCAGGACCCTGTTTAAACGGAGAAGCTGTCACAACTGAACATGTGGGATCTAACACAGTGTTCAGGACTAAGATTAGGAAAGGCTAATCCACCGTGGTGTGGAGATTTTCTCTAAACACAAAGACTAAACTGGGAAAAACACTTTACCCTTCATGGCATTAAAAGGCTTATCTTTGCATGGAGATCTGGGTGACTGGTTTTGCAGATGTTGTTTAAGATTTGTCGTGTTTTTACCTGAGATAGTCGCCCCACATGGTTTACACATCGTTTTGTTTGTCACAACGTCAAAGGACAAATGTGTCTGTCATGGTGGAGAGAGGAATCAAAAAGAAGATGGTAGGTAAAACTTCATGGGCTTTATTAACTGTGCAAAGGTTTACAGAGGTTTGTGTGGTGGAGGGCAGGACTCCTCTGGGGACACTCCGTCATTAAGCTTAATGCCCAACAACAGTTGATCCTTGAATCACACTTCACTGTGCTGTGGCTCGTACTCCAGTGTCCCAGCCTCTAGAGAGAAAAAAAGGAGACAAAGGGTGAGTTGACGTTTAGCGGGGAGCATCTCTACTTAGTGATGAGAGTTTGAAACTGAAGCTTCAATACGTGCTTCGAACCCTGGGCTTACAACTCCATAGAACCACTGCTTCGAAGCTTGCTTCAGAGTGAAAAAAATCATGTGACATATAACGTATTATGCAGCATCTTCTTTGTTCTCGGAATGAATCACCTGACTGGTTCAGGTGATTCGCTGGTTATGTGTGAAGGAGCGATAGTGAGTCAGTCAGCCAGGTTCATACTCGCACAGTTTTAGCGTTGTTATGGCCATCAGTTACTGCTGTGTTATGAATTAAAGACAACCTTTGCTGGCTCGTCCTTTCAATGTGATGACGGATGCTGTCATATCAATATTAACGCAAAAATGGTAGTTACACCAGCACAGCCGGTTAATGCCATGTTTTCCCAGCACTCTGCTCAATAACACAACATTCATACATTCATCCATCTTTATTTGTAAATAGAACCTGATATCATGATATTTGGTCATAACGTGTGTGCCTCAAACAATGCAAAGATGCTTCAGATCATTGAGGTGTGTGAGCGTGTGCATGCAGGTGTGTAGATGAAAACATTGCACTTTTCCAGGAGAGGGCGCTATAATTGAAGCTTCGAGTAATGAACCTATTTCTGAAACAACTGGTTCAAGTGGTTCAGCACTTCACAAAAGCTTAATTTTCTCATCACTACCTCTACTTACAAGGGCCTGCTTCTCACTGACTGGGGGTAAACAACAATTCAGCATCAAGTGTAGGACCTCCTCCACTTAAATAGGCCGGATGATGATCAGATTAACAGCAGCTGTGGAACCAGTTGGGGTCACAGGCAACTAAGGAAGAGAGGAGGTCCACCTCTACAACACAAGGATTGGTTAGTGGGAAGGTCAGAGTACCAGACACAGAGCAAGGAACCTGGATCCATGACAGTGTCCATACATCGGCTCTTCTCTTTCTCCCTGCTGACATTGTTTACATAACTTAGTTCTATCGGAAGTAAAGAGAAATCACAAGCTAGTTTGGTCTTCCCGGGTTTAGAGCAAATTTGTGCAACTGTGCATTTGACTGGATGTTTTCCTAAGTTGTCCCGCCCTGTCACAAAATTAAATCAGTTCTGATTGGATGTAGTCCCCGCCAAGCATTTTCCTCTCGTTTTCATTCGTTGGCGAAAGTGTCAATTCATTTCGTCATTGTTTTTATCATTTTAGGTAGTTTAAATTTAGTTACTGTCTCGTTTTTGTCATGAAAAAAAGGGTCGTTGATGAAAACTATGACTAAAATATTTCATCAACGAAATTAGAATAGAATAGAATGCCTTTATTGTCATTATACAGGATGTACAATGAGATTGGAGATGAGATGAGATTAACACTGGAGTGGGTAGCCTTGCCTGGTGCCCCTCTAAAATCATTTGTCCTAACATGTGCATTTAGAGAGCTGTATATTGTTCTGATCCAGTTAATGAAAGATGAACCAAATCCAAATTTGTGTAGAACTGCTAATAAAAATTTCCAGTTAACCCAGTCAAATGCTTTCTCTGCATCTAAAGAGACAACTGTGGTTTCTAATTTATTAATAGAACAGTAATCTATTATATTTATTAGTCTGTGTGTATTATTGGCTGCGTGTCAACCCTTGATAAATCCTGTTTGACCAGGATGTATTATGAGTAATATTTTCTAATCTTCTTGCCAAGTCTTTCAGATCTAGAATATCACATATCACACCATTAAAAAAATCATCTTGTCATGACAAGGTTCTGATCATCTTTATCCTGGGATCAAACATTTCTATCCTGATGGGAGTGGTCTGTGGAGGGGTCACCTTTCATCTTTAACCGAAATTTGCAATCTGTTACGCAGCATGAGCCGCACTTTGTGAAAGAAGACTCGAATGCAGAACCCAACACGAACAGACCATAAGAGTTCTCAATGTTTATTTTCACAAAGCATAAAAAAACAATCATAACTCAAAAAGGGCTAAACAAAATCTATTTGGCAGGGTCACATGGTTTACAGGGGTGGTCATCCATGAAACCATGGCTGTGTACACGCTGCAGCCTGAAGTGACCCAATTCCAATTTTTTTGCCTTTATGCGACCTGTATCCGATCTTTTCATGACAGTCTGAACAACACAGATCCGATTTTTTTCAAATGCGACCCAGGCCACTTGGATATGTGGTCCTAAATCCGATATGTGTCCGATCTTTTCAAATGTGACCTGTGTCTGTACAGCCAGGTCGCATTTATCTGACCACATCATTGATACTTGACAAACGTCACTATTCTGCGTCCTGTTATGCGGATGCGGGAAGGAAAACAAACTTACTTCCGCAAATATTGAGCATGCTTGGTATGTGTGATGTTATTGCATCCTCTACTGCATGTGCAGGACTCTTTTAGGTTCATCTACAGTTCACACACAGATCACATCCAAGTCTCATACATTTGGAAATGTGAATGACCACGCAAATGGTGGAGAGACCCAGGTATTTAAACCCCTGTGGGTGTAGTCCCCTGGAGGTGGTTATGACCCTCTATTGTTCATGTGCGTAAACACATGTGCCAAGGTGTGAAGGGAGGCGTGGGTCATTCAGTCAGTGGTTAGGGTTAGGGTTAGGGTTAGGCACTGAACAGGAGTCGCCCTCAAATCTCATTTTGTATTATGTATAAATGAAGGTTTCCTTTCTGTTCTGTGGGGCTGATCATCTGTGCACCAATTTGCAGTTGGTATGGTTACACTGAGGGTGACATTGGTCTCATACTGTGTCCTGTGTACTTTCTGTACAAAGTAAAGTGCTTAAGTGTTGCAGCAGAAAGGACTGAGAGGCACAGAGAGCTCGAGGTGAGTCGACTAAACATCCAGCAGAGAATCCAGGACAGAGAGAAAGATGTGAGCTGAATTCTTAAAATATTCACAGGAAATCACACTGGATCCAAACACAGCACACAAACAGGTGTTATTATCAGAGGATAAGTAGAAGAAGAAGAAGAAGAAGAAGAAGAAACAGCCTTTATTGTCCCACAGAGGGGAAATTTGGGTGTAACAGCAGCCGCAGTTATTATAAATATAAATAAAAATATAATAATTCACACTATTAAGAAAAGAATATATATATATATAAAATCAACAAACAAGATTAACCTTAATACTACTAATAATAACACTATATACAATGTACATGATGTGCCTGTGTGTTGAACCTTAACAGGCCGGACTATTTACAGTATATTATATATTATCCTACATTGTGTAGGCTATTGTGGTTTTTGTTGGGAGCAGTGATGATTATAAAGTCTTACAGCTGCTGGGAGGAAGGATCTGCGGTAACGCTCCTTTGTGCATTTAGGATGCAGCAGTCTGTCACTGAAGGAGCTCTCCAGCTCAGCAACAGCTTCATGCATGGGGTGGGAGACCTTGTCCATCAGTGATGTTATTTTGGTCAGAGTCCTTCTGTCTCCCACCACCTGCACTGAGTCGAGAGGACATCCTAGGACAGAGCTGGCTTTCCTGATGAGCTTGTCTATCCTCTTCCTCTCAGCTGTAGACAAGCTGCTGCTCCAACATACTGCTGCATAGAAGATGGCTGATGCCACTACAGAGTCATAGAAGGTCTTCAGTAGTGTCCCCTGCACTCCAAAAGACCTCAGCCTTCTCAGCAGGTAGAGTCTGCTCTGACCCTTCCTGTAGAGCGCGTCAGTGTTATGAGTCCAGTCCAGTTTATTGTTTAGGTGAACACCCAGGTACTTATAAGAGTCCACTATCTCAATGTCCACTCCCTGGATGTTCACCAGTGTCCGTGTGGTGGGTCTGCGCCTGCGGAAATCCACCACCAGCTCCTTGGTTTTAGCGGCGTTGATCAGGAGGTGGTTCCGCTGGCACCAGTCCACAAAGTCCTGAGTCCACTGTCTGTACTCTGAGTCATCCTCACCTGTGATGAGGCCAACTATGGCAGAGTCGTCAGAGAACTTCTGCAGATGGCAGCGTGGGGAGTTGATGGAGAAGTCTGCAGTGTAGAGGGTGAAGAGGAACGGTGCCAGCACAGTTCCCTGTGGGGCCCCCGTACTGCAGACCAGCCTGTCAGAGACACAGCCCTGTGTCCTCACGTACTGTGGGCGGTCAGTGAGGTAGTCCAGTATCCACTCGGAGATGTGGTGGTCCACTCCTGACAGTTCCAGCTTGTCTCTCAGAAGTCCTGGCTGGATGGTGTTAAAAGCACTGGAGAAATCAAAGAACATGATCCTCACAGTGCTTCCAGGCTTCTCCGGGTGGGTCAGAGCTCGGTGCAGGAGGTAGATGATGGCGTCATCCACCCCGATGCCAGGCCGGTAGGCGAACTGCAGCGGGTCCAACGAAGACGACACCATGAGGCGTAGATGGTTGAGGACCAGCCTCTCGAGGGTCTTCATTAGATGCGATGTCAGGGCTACCGGCCTGTAGCTGCTAAGATCCTTTGGATGTTTGGTCTTTGGTACCGGTACCACACAGGAGGTCTTCCACAGTTGTGGTACTTTCCCCAGCTTCAAGCTCAGGTTGAACATGTATCCCATGATGCCACACAGCTGATCTGCGCAGCACCTCAGGAGCCTGGAGCTGATGCCGTCTGGACCAGCAGCCTTTCGCACCTTGATTTTACATAGCTCCTTCCTCACATGATGAGTTGAGAGGGACAAGATGGAGGTGGGGGATGGGGGTGGGGAGATGGAGTCCTCAGAAGTGAAGGGGGTGGGTGATGGCTGAGAGCTGAGAGGTGTGAGGTCCCAAGAAGAAGAAAGGTTGGCAGTCATTAAAGATGGTGGGGGCTGACAGCAGGGGGGACTGGGCTGGGGGAGGGGTGGGTGGCTGGTCAAACCTGTTAAAGAACTGGTTCAGGTTGTTCACCCACTCTAAGTCTCCCACAACCCTAGGGCTTGGTTTGTGGCCTGAAATTGAGTTCAAACTCCTCCAAACCCCACTGATGTTGCTCTGCTGTAGCTGGTCCTCCATCTTCTTCCTGTAGATGTTTTTTCCATCCCTGATTTTCCTTCTCAGATCCTTCTGCACGGCTCTCAGCTCCTCCTTATTTCCTGATCTAAAGGCTCTCTTCTTCTCCTTCAGGAGAGCCTTTATTTCGGAGTTGATCCAGGGTTTGTTGTTTGAAAAACACCGTACCCTCCTGGTGGGCACAGTGTTTTCCACGCAGAAATTGATGTAATCAGTGATGCAGTCCGTGATGCTGTCGATGTCCTCCCCATGAGGGGCACAAAGCTCTTCCCACACAGTGGAGCTAAAGCAGTCTCTCAGAGCTTCTTCAGTCTCCTCAGACCATTTCTTCACTGTGTGTGTCACAACTGGTTCTCTGTGTACCAAGGGTTTGTACACAGGCTGGAGATGAACCAGGTTGTGATCTGAGCCCCCCAGGGGAGGCAGAGGTGATGAGCTGTATGCCTCCTTGATGTTGGCATACAGTAGATCCAGTGTGTTGGTATTCCTGGTGTGGCAGGTGACATACTGGGTGAAGGTGGGGAGAGTGGAGGACAGGGAGACGTGGTTAAAGTCCCCTGAGATCAGAAGAGGGCCTGTGGGTGCTGTGTTTGGAGTCTGCTGGTAGTAGCATGGAGGACATCGCAGGCTGCAGCAGCGTTAGCAGAGGGCGGCACATACACAGTTATCACAATAACATGTGAAAACTCCCGAGGAAGATAGTACGGCCTCATGCGTCTCTTTGATGGTTAGATGTCTGGAGTTGCACCATCTATCGTTCACAAACACAGCCAGACCCCCGCCCCTCTTCTTACCACTCTCCTTGGTTCTGTCGGCACGGATCAAATGAAAGCCGTCCATGTTTATGTGTGAGTCCGGGGTTAGCTCGGTTAGCCACGTCTCCGTCAGGCACATGAGGCTGCTCTCCCGGTAGCTCCTTTGATGTCGCGTTAGCGCCGCCAGCTCGTCCACTTTGTTGGGAAGAGATCTCACGTTTCCCATGATGATGGACGGGATGACGGGCCTGTACCTTCTCCTCTGGCAACGACGACCTATGCCCGCACGTCTCCCGCGTCTCTTCCTTCTCAGTTCGCGGGGAATATCAAGTCATTCTGCAGGAGTAGGCACAGCGGAGCTCCCGATGGAGATCAGCTGGTCCCGAGAGTAAACAATAGGAGCGTGGCCCCTCTCGCAGTCTCCAAACATAAACACCATAAAAAGGGTAAAAAACAAAAACAAAAAAAAAAGTTTTCCAGAAAAAAGTCTGCTCCATCATGAGGAAAAAGAGCAGAAGATACAGAAACACAAAAACACATCTAATACTAAACAAAATGAGAAAAAACACGGAATGAGTGCGGAGCTGCTGAAACTGGCTGCCTGCTCGCGCGGCGCCGGAAGAAGAAAAGTAAAGAAAAGTAAAAGTAATGATCATCCAGACAGATTCACTGATTGGTTTCAGGTCCTGAGCAGAGAGAGTCTGACTGGACGTTGTTACTGGAAGGTGTAGTGGAGAGGGAGAGGAGGAGTTTATGTAGCAGTCGCATACAAGAATATCAGTGGAGTAGGTAGAGGAAATGAATGTAAATTTGGACGTAATGACAAATCTTACATATTAGATTTTAACAACAGTTTTACATTTTGGTACAACAACATCCAAACTCCTGTCTCAGGTCCTCGGTCCTCCAGAGTAGGAGTGTACCTGGATCACACAGCAAGTATTCTGTCCTTCTACAGCGTCTCTGAAACCATGACTCTGCTCCACAGAGTCCAGACCACATTCACTCAGCCACTCTATGCTGGACTGTGGTTTTACCACAATTATGCCAGTAATGCTGAATTCACCAAACTGAAATAGAAGAAGTCTTTCATATTGTTGTGGGTTTAAATCTGTATTTTAGTTTCATGTTATTTTCTCTCCATCATTGTTGTGGCATTTCTGCACTGCACAGAGATCAGCTGTCAGTCAAACATTATGGGTGGGACCTTGACATCTTCTAGTTTTTCTCTTGATGTTTTGGAGTTTTTAGGTGGAGCTCTTTCCTGTGTCTGTTTAACCATGGAGGCGATCACTGCTCATGATGATTTTTATTTCCAAAAATATTTCTCCACATGAAAATGTAAACTTCTCTGTGCTCTAAATGTTTGCTGAATATTTGTATTGATGTATTTGTATGTTGTTGTTTCTCTTCTACTTCATGGACTTTAACAGAGAAATCAGCAGAGCTTCCTTTATCACATAGATTTTGTTTTCATCACTTTGTTCATTTGGAAAGAAATCTGTAATTACATTCATCTGTTTGATAGTGCAAATATTTCTTATGTTTCTGTTTGAATAAATAAATGATAGCAGTATTGTAAAACAGTCATTATGACCAGTAATGAAATCATTAATTATGATCAATATCTCATATGTTACCAAAGTGAAGTCAGTGATTTAGTTTGGAGCTGTATCATCTAACACTGTAGAAACATTTCCTTCAGCTTCAGCAGAGAGTGTTAACAACAGAACAGGACTGTTGATGAGAACAAACAGCAGGGACACAGTATCAGCAAACAACAACATGGTTTAACATGAACACAGTCAAAATCTAATTAAATGGTAAAAAGGACTTCCTGCAGACATTTTTTGCTCCCGACTCGTCTGCAGCGCCTCCAGCATGGTTCAAATGTTCTGGCTGCTTTTGCACTGATTTTAGTTTCTGTCAGCAGGAAGTTCATGTTGAACTCAGTGTGTTTGACTTGACTTCAAACTGATGCTTCAGTGTGAACACCTTTCTTTACAGCTATCAATAAAGCATCAATACTTTACTGCTGTGATGTAAATAAAACACCTGTGTAAGTGTGACGTCTGTAAGGCAGGTAAGCATGCTGTGATGGTCTGCCCCAACTGTGCTGCAGGAAGAAACCTTAAACATGAGGAACTGTCAGGACATCACAGACTGTTCCTTAACTCAGCCGGGATCATTGGGAACCTCAAATTCTGTATTCAGGATTCTGCGCAGTACCGGAGTGTGTGGGAGGAGGGCAGCA